>NC_056735.1:144618231-144898231 GCF_019279795.1 Protopterus annectens
TAGGGTAGGTTTGAAACATCCAAGGTCAGAAACAAGACACCTTGGAAGCAGGTGAATCATGTATAGGAAGGTGTTCATGTGAAGTCTGAGGCAAAAATCATGAGCGATGAGGACATTTGCAAAGTTTTCTAGAGAACACAGTCATTATAATGTTATGAAATTGCATGAGCAGTTTGATAAGAAAACGTATAAAATTACAGTTTTTGCATGCAAAGTGAGAATGCTTCATCAAGAATTATGAAGACCAACTCCCAGCGATGTAAGAATAAAATTTATGTTTGCACATCCTGAAGTGTTGTTCCTGACTAAAGGTGTATAAGGTAAATTCTTAACGTTATTTATTTATTACTTTAATACGATACACTGAGATCAGTGTTCAATCTTGGCTAATAAATTCAAAATAAAAATAAAAACATCTTCCTTATCTTTGCTCTGATACTGCGGGGTATGTCCTAAAGGCATAATCCCAAACAACTTCATGAAAAGAAGCAAACTACCACCTTAACACCTCAACATAAAGGAAAATGCACTACTGTAAGTCTACTGACAACAGACTTGCTATTACATTTGCTGAGGAGTGTATGTGCAATACATCTTCAATCTGTTCCCGTAAACTCATACTATCACAGATGTAAACACCCAGGAGTATGTGGTATACAACTTTTTTTTTTAATAAAGACAGAAGAATAAGAGATTTATTTTTTATCAATGGTGAAAAAGACAGAGTAAGCTAGTATGGAAGGTTATAGAAAGCACATTTTTACCCACAATGGCAGAAGGAGGTGGTTTAGGCTGGTCACACATTCAATGCCCTCTGACTAGACAATGCTCACATCATTAAGTAAAATATGAATTATCACTTCCTGCTAATGTGCACTGCTTGTCTATATAAGTCTTCAACTTAACAGAAAACTCATTGGACAGTCTGTCCTGTCAAGGGTCCTATACAGAGTTAAACTAACATGGCAAAAGCACATTAGCTATAGCTCTATAAACAGACCTTCTTAGATGGAGCCATTGGTTTGGTTCATCATTTCTAGTCAGATTATATTTTTGAACAATCTCACACAGTGACACCCTTTTGGTGCTAATCCATGACACAAAAGTACTTGTGCACGCACGACCTCAGGCCTTGTCTATTTATGCTCATCGCAAACTCTCATGCAAATCAATAATGAAGCAGATTTCTCTACCAGCAAGTAACAGATGTGTTTTATACTTGCCCAACTTGTAGGGAGTTCTAACAGTTAGGAGCTAGATGAAGGAGTCATCAACCCAAAGGAAAGCAGAAGGGTATTCTTGACCTTCAAGGACAGTCCTCTCATTGATCACTTGTTACGTTAAAAAACACGTCAGTTACATCTTGTATCAAGAACACTCCTTGATGGGTTACAAGGTTGGGATAAAATTTCAAGTAGTAAGCACCACGGTGCAAGAAACGAGGGTACAGCCTAATGAGCAAGGCTCAGAAGGCAGATTCACTCTTGCATCAGAGGAATCCTAAGTCCTACAATGGCAGTTAAAAACAGGGCGTGCTGAAGTTGCACCCCAAAGATAAAGTAGCTACAGTGCTGCTTGTGCAGTACCAACCACTGCAGACGGCCACTCCTCATGTGAAATGGACTGTGTGTGCAGCAAGACAATTCACAGCACTGTGCCAAAAGGAGAAAAAACAAACAGTAGCTGGCAATCAACTTGGAAAGTGCCTGCTTGGCAAATCTCAATCTCATTAGCATACTACAAGTGGAACCTGAAATAGCCAGGGTGTGAAGGGCCCATGCTTCCCTGGATTTTGTCATAGCAAAGAAAATAAGACCGATAAGACAGAACTGGTTGATGGACAGCTCAGAAACTACTTTAGTATAATGTGTTAAAATATTATTTCTTTAAATAAATGAATTAGAAATATCTGGGATGCACATCATGCAATTTAATTCACCATTCTGATATGTGTGTGTGTGTGTGTGTGTGTGTGTGTGTGTGTGTGTGTATATATATATATATATATATATATATATATATATATATATATATATATACACACACACACATACACACATATATGTGTACATACACACACATAATGTATATCTAATTTATTTATATATAGACACATATGCACACATACGCATAATACATACAAAACATTATAATATGACATTCGACACCTTAAAGGAAAACAACAGGATATTAAAGCAGATTCCCCAACCTGCTGACTCTTCCAGTCCCTGTTCTTTGATAAAGCTTAAAAAAAATCGCCCTTGCAGCTTTAAAAAATAACCCACTCAACTGTTTTCCCTGTTCTGCTTCCTAGCTTTCTATACTGTTTTTGTTTCACTTGCAAACCAACTTGAAAAACCTGTAGCTGGCTCTGAAATTATGATGTCACATCTGCCATTTGCTTTTGCTCTAGCTATCAGGATGTTTCCTCCCCCAAAGTGATGTAATCCCCGCCTGATTTGCATGCTGTATAGAAGAGCTAGTGTTTCTCCCACATTGTGATGTCAGACCTGCCTTACCCAGCCCACTCAACCTAATAAAATCCATGTGGTGTGTGGAACTCCTTTTCATTGCACGTGTATCCTGTCGACTGCATTTGTTTGAGGGACTACTGAAAAGTTTGGATTGCCTGCATTTTTTGCTTCATTGGTAAGATAAGTCTTCCTAGTGAATTAAAAATGTAATTCTACACACAGCCCCTGTTTGAATGCACTTCTAGCCCTATTTTGTGCTGCCTGATATAGTTTATGCTTCTGTTTGAGGGTGCCACATGGTTCACTAGTGTATGCTGCTGCCGACTATCTAGATTAGCCTTCTGTTGTATTTGCTTGCTGCTGATATGTAATTATATGTATTTTGTATATTATTATTGTATTATGGTTATACATTTTATTTGATACTGCTGGTTCTCGGTTAATTATCTAGTCATTGTGTTCCCGTGTGTGAATGCTGCCTTCTGTTTTAGTCAGGTCCCATGCTGCATGCTGAATTCGGCTTGGTGAGTATTATCTGCGTTTATGTTCGTTACTGATACTCAGAATAAGCCTTCTCTTCTTTTTTTTTTTTTTTTTATGCAAGTGTTGGTTTATAGTGATAGCTCGTATATTTATCACTACTGCTGCTCGTTTGTTTTTTCTAATTTTAGCATGTTATTAATGCTCATTTCGGTGTCTGTGTGTGCCGTGCTCGTTTATATATATATATATATATATATATATATTTTTTTTTTTCTGCTGTACGTTAGTGTTTCATGCAGCCATTTTAAAGGTTAGAGCGAGTTGGACTGCAACTGCGACGGTCTCTCGTCGGCAAGTATCATGTTTACATGCCCTTGTTTTGCTGTGTATGCTGTGAGCCATGTTTGTGTGTGCCGATATCCTCTACATTTTTGAAAAGCCCCATCACCCCGAAGAAAGTTTCTCTTTCATGGTATATTCTGAACCAAGTTAGGTACTGCTTTAGATATTTTAGCTCTGTGAGCTGTTCTTGGTATTGTAACACAACACTTCTATTTAAAAAATCCGATTAAGTGTAATGTTGGTGTAGGTCTGAAACTGTTCTAACTGAAACCTCCGATGTCCGGAAGGGGATGTTCATCGTATTTCACTGTTGCAGCCATTACTCTTGGGTTATCCTGCTGGCAGGCTACCCGCAGTCGGCCTGAATTTCAAAGTCTTGGTCCGGCGTCAGTTGCTGTCGCCTCTTCCCTGACTTCAGTGCGCCAGGGGTATAAAAGATGCAGCCAACGCCATTTTCTCCAGTCTTTCTTGCTGCACGGTGCCTGAAGCAGAAGCAGTTCGCAAGTGCCGGTTGGCAGACTCCTGAGATTTTCGTGTTCGAATTTCAGATACGAAGTCTTCATTTAAAGCTAAGTACCCCGTTGGGGAAACGTTTTTCTTGCTCCAGACCGATGTCAGAAAAAGTTAATTGTATTTCTTATGGGAAGCAAGTATCTCATAAGGACTTTCATTTTTATTGTATTCCTTGCCTAGGCCCTGATCACGATGTTGCTAATTGCAGGTTTTGTGCTACATGTAACCAATGCACTATTAAGCGTCGGTACGATTTTGCATTTCATTACTTTGGCCAAAGATTTAATTACACAAAGTCGTCAGATAGCCATCCGACTTCCGCAATTCACAAGAAATGCAAGGAAAAGGGCAGGCATCCGAGGTCCAAAACTGACGACAAGACTTCTTCTAAGCCAGTTGCCGGTTCTCAGTGAGGCACTTTCGCAGCCCTTGACACCCGCTACCTCAGAGCCGCAGGCCGCTTCCGACTCCGGCGTGGAGCAAACTAGGCCACTGGAAACTCAAGGTATTGGACACTTGGAAAATATCCCCTCAGATGGGTCCGGAGCCGCTGAGCAGGCATCGGCTTCTGAGGGTGTTTTCAGACCTACACAGTTATATGTAAAACCGACTACAGCTTCAAAGGTAAAAACTAAAGCACCACTAAAGACAAAGAAACAAGTGCAGCAAGCCCATGGACAGGCCTCCATGCCTAAAAAACAGATTCTCAAAATGGCCGAAGACCTAATTACTTTGATCAGGGGTTCCCATCCCCCTCCTGATAAGAGGCCTAGGCAAGAGACAGAATACGAATCTTCAGATCAGGTTTCCATTTCCTCTGACTCCTCTTCTGAACAGGAATACTCTCTTCCTCCCTATGAGGATTCTGCTGCTGAAGAATCTATCCCTTCAGCCTCTCCTCCTCAGGATTATTCTTTTGTGGAAACCCTGCATACCATGAGGGAGCACTTCCACTGGGAGAGCCAAGACTACTCAGAATCTAAAAAAAGGCTCAGACTTTCCTTTACTACCTCAGCACAGACCTCTTGCTATCCCCCCTGTTTTAGACATTGTAGATGATGTATTTTCAGAATCCGGCCTGTCTCCTGACTCTTTACCCCCTGCACCTGTTAAGCCAGACAGATACTACAGGGCTTCAGATTCACATCAATTTCTTTATAAAAACCCTGCTGCTGACCCAGAAACTATTTCTCAGGGTCCCAAAGGGGTCAAGGCTTCCACTGCAAAAAAACCCTATCCCCTCTGATAGGGATTCAAGGGCACTGGACAGATGGGGGGAAAAAGGTTTACACTTCTGCTACCTTGGCTGAGAGGGCTTTAAATTGTCAATTTCATATGCTTAAATATCAGCAATACTTAATGTCACTGCTTAAACAGAAAATATTAACAAATTCTGAATGTGCAGAAAACAAGGAAATGCAGGATTTATTGCATGCAACTGAACAAGTGGGAAGCCATACTTTGCAATGTGGTTTTGATTCTCTGGAGGCCTCTTGCAGGGCCGCTGTTACGGGTTCTGTCATTAGGAGACATGCTTGGTTAAAGGAACAGAATCTGCCTGATCATGTTAAAGCAAAATTATTAGATGCTCCATTACAGCATGATACTTTGGTGTTAAAGCAGAGGAGGTGTTGAAGAAAATGGAGGACAAAGCAAAATCTATGCAGACAGTTAAGGATTTCTTACAGGTGTAGCCACCCAGATTTAGCAGGAACTGGCCCACAAAGAATTGGTCCTTTCCAGTGTCAGACAGGCCACAAAGAGGCAGATACAGACGCCCCAGAGGCAGATCCCAGCCCCAAGGCTCATACAGGCCTAAACAATGGGGTACTTCTACCTCCAAAAGTGGAGAAGACAAATCACAGCCATACAGGAAACAGTCCCAATGACTTTCCTCTGCCAGCACCAAGCACTTATCTTTTGGCAGCCCCCTTAGGGGGAAAACTAGCACTTTTTTCACAAAACTGGCACATGATCACCCAGGACAAATGGGTCTTGAATATAGTGTCTCAGGGCTACAGGTTCCACTTTCACACCCTACCAAGGGCAAAAGGTATGCCAGACCTGCCACACAATCACTGGGCAGAGGCACAAAAGCAAGTTTCATCCCTCATGGACATGAAGGCCATTCAGCGAGTACCACAGCAAGAGCAGGGACAAGGATTTTACTCGAGACTTTTCTTGGTACTCAGAAAGGACAAAGCCTGGAGACCAATACTGGACCTGTCTATTCTAAACACATTTCTGGACATTCCAAAATTCAAAATGTTGACTCTGCAGCAGCTTCTGCCCAATCTGGGCAGGAAGGCTTGGCCTGTAACTTTGGACCTAAAAAAGGCATACCTGCATGTCCCAATCAGACAATCTTGCAGAAGATACCTCAGATGCATAGCTGGCTCAATGCACTACCAATTCTCTGCACTGCCCTTTGGCTTATCTACTGCGCCCAGGGTCTTCACAAAATGCCTGGCACCAGTAATTGCATTTTGCAGACACAGAGGAATTCAAATACATCCTTACTTGGACGACTGCCTTATTCAAGCAGAGAACAAGGACATTCTACTAAAGCATCTGGCGTTTGTAAAAAGATTACTAATTTGCCTAGGGTACACAGTAAACGAAAATAAATCAAAACTAGTACCCTCTCAAGAAATAATATTCCTGGGTGCAAGCTTAAATACAACTGCCCAGATGGCTTATTTCTCGCCAGACAAACAAAGGCAACTGACTTCTTACTTCAAAATGTTGGCAACAAAGACCCAGTTATCTGCAAGAAAAATTCTGCAGGCTTTGGGCTTCATGGCATCCTGCATTCTGCTAATTCCATATGCCAGACTGCATATGAAGACACTACAATGGTATCTAAAAAGTGTTTGGACTCAACATTGCCAAAGCCTGGAAACATTAATTACCCCCATTCCCTGCCTGCAACAGGAGTTACGATAGTGGGCACAGGTCTGTCACCACAACAAGGGACAGCCATTCACTTTACCCACAGCCAGGCAGACACTAACAACGGATGCATCAGATTATGCCTGGGGGGCCCACATGGCAGAAAAATGTATTCAGGGCACGTGGCCCGCAAGCCAGATGCATCTTCATATCAATCAAAAAGAGATGCTAGCTGTTCAAAATGCCCTGACAGCTTTCAAGGATCTACTTCATCCAGGACAACTTCTGATAAAGACGGACAATACTACAGTCATGTGGTACATAAACAAGCAGAGAGGCACACATTCCTACCCCCTCTGCAGACAAGTCATGACTTTGTGGGACACAGCATTGACTTATCAAGTTCACCTGCAAGCACAATTCCTGCCAGGAAAGATAAATACTCTGGCAGACGAACTAAGCAGAAACCTCATGGATCCCCACGAGTGGGAACTGGATCCACAAGTCTTCAGCATGATAACAAGGAAATGGGGATGCCCAGGCATAGATCTATTTGGCTCTCCTCACAACTGCCAACTACAGAGATTCTGCACAAGGACTTATCACAAGCAAGCATGGAAAGTGGATGCCTTATCCTTCAGCTGGAAAAACAGTATATGCCTTTCTTCCACTGCCTCTCCTCCCCAAGGTACTCCTAAAGGTCAGACAAGAGAAGCCAAAAATGATACTGGCCACGCCAGCACTGGTACCTAATCCTAAAGAACTTGTCTCAAGGTCCAGCCTGGACATTGCCTCAAATTCCTCACTTACTGACCCAACAAAACAATCAGATCCTGCACAGCCAACTCAGGACCTTAAATCTGGCAGCATGGCAGATGATGTAGCCATTCAGAAAACTTCTCTCTCCAAAGCTGTGATGGATGTTATTTTGGAGGCCAGGAGGCCCAGTACCAGAAAATCTTATGCAGAAAAATGGAAGAGATTCTGTGCTTGGAACCAGGCACAAGGAATTGACATGTTTGTTGCAAACATTCCTCAGATTTTACAATACTTAACTGAGATGCTGGACAGAGGCCTATCCTTTTCATAAATTAAGATCCATGCCTCTGCCATTTCAGCCCATTACAATACGGAACCACCTATCTTTTCTCATTCTTTAATAAGGCAGTACCTCAGAGGGGCCAAAAACATAAGACCTCCAAGGTGAGCACCAATACCTGCATGGGACCTCAATTATGTCTTGGAAAAACTCACACTGCCTCCTTTTGAGCCAGCCTCAACAGCTGATCTAAAATTCGTATCCTGGAAAACAGCTCTGCTCCTAGCAATAACCTCTGCAAGATGAGTCTCAGAGTTATAGGCATTCACGGCTGTGGAACCTTATATCATTTTCCATCCAGACAGGGTTTCTCTGAGGACAAACCCGACATTTATGCCTAAGGTGGTGCCCAGTGAGGCCCTTACCAAACCATTCACTTGCCTGCCTTTTATCCAAACCCACAGAACAAGGGTGAGAGACTTCTGCATTCTTTGGACATACACAGACAGCTACGCTTCTACTTGGACAGAACTAAAGCTTTCGGAAAGACTGAGCAACTTTTAGTGGCATATGCTGCAGGATCACAAGGAAAGGCTATCTCAAAACAGACTATTTCAAAATGGATAGGCCATTGCATTTGTTTCTGCTCTTCACAACATGGCAAATCAGTGCCTAAGGACATTAGGCCACATTCAACCAGAGCAGCAGCCTTCCTCAGAGGAATACCAACCAAAGACATCTTAAAGGCTGCAACTTGGAGTTCGGTGCGCACCTTTACAAAGCACTACCACTTACCTCTCTACTCTAAATCCAGAGCAGGCTTCGCCACTGCAGTTCTGCAGGGCTTCATAGCCTCTCCTAATCCTATTTAGCCGAGCCACCCATCCTCAGCTTTGGGATTCAACCCAAGTCAACCCAAGTGTAATGACTGCAACAGTGAAACACTATGAACATAGTAAAGTTGTGTACCTACCATAAATGTAGATGTTTGAATGTATTCACTGTTGCAGTCCAGGTTACCCTCCCTCCATCCCCCTTTCTTTGCTGGGACTTTTCTGTACTTCTCTATTCTATACAACCTATGTGGTGTATTTGCTTGTAGATGAAGGAAATGTTTACTTTAGTGCATGCATGTTTATTGGCATAATTTTTAGCCTACCCTTTTGGGGGCACCTGACATCTGGGGCAAGAAAAACTGAAGAAAATGGCGTTGGCTGCATCTTTTATACCCCTGGCGCACTGACGTCAGGGAAGAGGCGACAGAAACAGACGCCGGACCAAGACTTTGCAATTCAGGCCGACTGCGGGTAGCCTGCCAGCAGGATAACCCAAGAGTAATGACTGCAACAGTGAATACACTCGAACATCTACATTTATGGTAGGTACACAACTGTACTTTCTGCTGAGTCAGCATAGCAGGAGCATTCATTATGAATGGAGAATACTATATAATTTCATCAGCGGCACCCATTTATTTCCACTTATGTATTATTAGCATTGATATTTTGCAATAACACTGGTCTTGTACGAACTGACCATTTGCTTAGGTCTCCTAGATTGTCTTACTGTAACACATCAGTAGCTTTAGTGGTGTTAATTGTACCATGCCAGATTTTTCAGCTATGGACATAGAAATTACTTTATCAGCATAGGCAGTATGATTAGATACTAACTTGATTTCAGGGCTGTATGGTTTAATGTTGCTCCTTGTTTAGCTTTATAACGTGTTTAATGCATCTCCACTAAACATTCCTGTATCTATTTTTAGTACCACTATTATGCAAGGATATGATGGGGGTTCACACCTGTGGTTAGTTGGGCAAGCAGCAGCTCAATTCAGTCATGATTTTGGACCAGTATAGCATTGTATTAGTGCTTTAAAAACATTGAAACACCTCCTCCATATGTTTTGTTCAGAGCTGAGGGGGATCAAAATGTATGAAAGGCACTGTAGACTTTAATAGCCAGAGTGATTACTTCGGTTCTGAACTATGTTTCTGAGACTGCATATATGTGTGAGAATTTTCTAGGGTAAGGAGTGCTTCCAGGTAATAATTTCTTTTGTATATTTAAACTACTAGCATTGCAAAGCAGCACCTTTAGGTATTTCTGACTGATTTTTATTATGTTGGCGGGCTTAACTTGGCATATCCTAAAAAAAGGCACTATGGTGACAAAGTTTTTGTCAATATTCAGAAGCCAAGTGGTGATAAGTGCAAACCATCTCTTGAAAATCATAGTGGCTTGTCTGTTATGTCTACCCAAGCTGTCAGAGATTGAATCCCCTTGTTGTGACACCAGAAACTAAGCCATTTGTTGAAGTAGGTCATTTTTGCTGGTCCTGTCGTATAATCATTGCTGAAGGTAGGATGCGACTCAAGGCTAGATTCATACCCACCTGGGACACATGTATTCAGAGAGCTCCATGTCCCTCTTCATATAGTCCAGTGAGGTATCATGGACTATGACCGTCATACTGGTTCTTGTGTTTTAAAGCCACAAGTGCGTGTGTGTGTATGTGAATGCAAGCAAGGGGCAAGTGTGTGTGTGTGTGTGTGTGTGTGTGTGTGTGTGTGTGTGTGTGTGTGTGTGTGTGTGTGAATGCAAGCAAGGGGCAAGTGTGTGTGTGTGTGTGTGTGTGTGAATGCAAGCAAGGGGCACGTGTGTGTGTCTGTGTGTGTGAATGCAAGCAAGGGGCAAGTGTGTGTGTGTGAATGCAAGCAAGGGGCAAGTGTTTGTGTGTGTGTGTGTGTGTGTGTGTGTGAATGCAAGCAAGGGGCAAGTGTGTGTGTGTGTGTGTGTGTGTGTGTGTGTGTGAATGCAAGCAAGGGGCAAGTGTGTTTGTGTGTGTGAATGCAAGCAAGGGGCAAGTGTGTGTGTGTGAATGTAAGCAAGGGGCAAGTGTGTGTGTGTGAATGCAGGCAAGGGGCAAGTGTGTGTGTGTGTGTGTGTGTGTGTGTGTGTGTGTGTGTGTGTGTGTGTGTGTGTGTGTGTGTGAATACAAGCAAGGGGCAAGTGTGTGTGTGTGTGTGTGTGTGTGTGTGTGTGTGTGTGTATGAATACAAGCAAGGGGCAAGTGTGTGTGAATGCAAGCAAGGGGCAAGTGTGTGTGTGTGTGTGTGTGTGTGCGATTGTGTGTATGTGTATGAATGCTTACTAAGCTGGGCATTAATCCCTACATCACTCGATGGGTTGCCAACTGGCTTACTGACAGAGCCCATGCTGTAAATGTATCCCACTCCAAATCCAGCTTCTGACAAGCCAGAGTACCTCAGGGGTCAGTCCTGGGACTGCTCTTGTTTGGCATCTACTTCTCTGAAGTACAGGCCAACACTAAGGGATTCTGGCTAACAAAGTTCACAGATGACTGCAAACTGGGAGCCATTATTGAATCCCCAAATGTTGTGGATATTCTAGAAAAGGGCCTTACAGAAACAGATGCTTGATGCCAGAGCCATGGGCTCAAGCTCAGTGCCAAGAAATGCATAGTTATCCCCTTTGAGAAAAAACATGTACCCGTTCTGGGACTTGCTACACTTAAAGAAATCCCAATCCCTCAGAGCTACACGCTCCACGGATCTAAACCTTGTCATCACAATAAACAAATGCTGGAGAGGGATAGGTTCCTGACTCAGAGACTGCCCATACATGTCAAGCAGACAGCCTGTTTGGCCCTCTTCAAATGGAATATTGACGATTGGATGGGAGAAAGAAATTAACCCCGGGGATCACGTCACTCACCCTGCTAGACACGGGTCCAGGGTAGAAAATAGTGTGGAAGTAATAGCCAGGGAATTGTTATGGCTAGGCTTGTATAAGCCCTAGGGCCGATAACTATAGGTTCATAGGTTGGTACTAGGCTAACAGACTGCTATCAGAAGGAAGAAGCCCTTGAGTCATTTTAGCTGTTGCCAAACAAACTTTGTGTCTGTGTGATAAGGGGCAAGTGTGTGCACATCTGTGTGATAAGGGGGCAAGTGTGTGCACGTTTGTGTGATAAAGGGCACTCTGCCGGTATCTGCTGAATTTTACAAAACCACTTTTATCTCTAAAGCTGTCCCAGCACAATCTGGTAGTTAGATGTAACTTTAAATACACTATACTGGTATGTTCTTCATATACTGAATTGATGGTCTGTTTTGTGATTTATGATTTAGTGTTGAATTCTCACTTAATTCCATTAGGTACTGGTGTGCCTTTGCTGGGCAATTTTTTCCCTGTGGTTGTGGAACTGTGTAGTTATAAAGACAGGAAGAATTTGATTGTTCCCAGGTGGTGTGGGCATGGTTGCTTAACCCTCCCCTCAAAACCGTAACATCTTTAGTTTTGCAGCCATGTTTGGATGGATTTGGATCAGGGTGATTGCAGTTTATAGGTCTCCTTTTTGCTGGGATTTATGTAAGACCCCTAAAGTGGGAAGGATGAAAGTTTAAAAATAAAACATCCTTCATGAAAGGTCTGAGGTGGAAGATTGTGTATGTGGTTATGCTGATAAGAACTGGAAATTCCTGTGTTAACACTAATGTACAGTAGACAGTTTATTGGACTGTGCTGTAGAAGCTGAATCTGTGGACAGGTTTACTGGGCTGTGTAAAGTAGGGCTCACTAGTGTTGGATTAAAGTACTTTAATAATGTTGTAGGTGGAAAACTGTTCAATGGGTGAATTTCATGTACAATTTGAATGGAGCGGCTTGATGTGTAAGATCTGTATAGGCAAGTGTTTCTGTTTCTGATGTCTGCACAGCCAAAGTACATAATTACTTGTGCATTCCTCAGACGAAGGCCTGGGGTCATTCTTGGTGTTGCCAAACAAACCTGTGGTTATGTGTGTGAGCTGAGTGAGTGTGGTGTGTGTACTGAGTGAGTGTGGTGTGTGAGTGAGCGAGTGAGTGTGTGAGCGAGTATGGTGAGTGAGCATAGGTGGGTGATGAGTGAGTGTGGTGGGTGGTGAGTGAGTGTGGTGGGTGGTGAGTGAGTGTGGTGGGTGGTGAGTGATGAGTGTGGTGAGTGATAAGTGATGACTGGTGGGTGGTGTGTGGTGAGTGTGGTGGGTGGTGTGTGGTGAGTGATGAGTGTGGTGGGTGGTGAGTGGTGAGTGATGAGTGTGGTGGGTGGTGAGTGGTGAGTGATGAGTGTGGTGGGTGGTGAGTGATGAGTGATGAGTGTGGTGGGTGATGAGTGATTAGTGATGAGTGAGTGTGGTGGGTGGTGAGTGATGAGTGGTGAGTGAGTGTGGTGGGTGGTAAGTGATGAGTGTGGTGGGTGGTGGGTGATGAGTGATGAGTGTGGCGGGTGGTGAGTGATGAGTGAGTGTGGTGGGTGGTGAGTGGTGAGTGTGGTGGGTGGTGAGTGGTGAGTGTGGTGGGTGGTGAGTGTGGTGGGTGGTGAGTGTGGTGGGTGGTGAGTGTGGTGGGTGATGAGTGTGGTGGATGGTGAGAGATGAGTGATGAGTGTGGTCGGTGGTGAGTGATGAGTGATGAGTGTGGTGAGTGGTGAGTGTGGTGGGTGGTGAGTGGTGAGTGTGGTGGGTGGTGAGTGGTGAGTGTGGTGGGTGGTGAGTGAGAGTGTGGTGGGTGATGAGTGATGAGTGTGGTGAGTGGTGAGTGATGAGTGAGTGAGTGTGATGGGTGATGAGTGAGTGTGGTGGGTGGTGAGTGGTGAGTGTGGTGGGTGGTGAGTGGTGAGTGTGGTGAGTGGTGAGTGTGGTGGGTGGTGAGTGGTGAGTGATGAGGGTGGTGAGTGATGAGTGTGGTGGGTGATGAGTGAGGAGTGTGATGAGTGAGGAGTGTGATGAGTGAGGAGTGTGGTGAGTGGTGAGTGATTGATGAGTGTGGTGGGTGGTGAGTGTGGTGGGTGGTAGGTGATGAGTGTGGTGGGTGGTGGGTGATGAGTGTGGTGGGTGGTGGGTGATGGGTTATGAGTGTGGTGGGTGGTAGGTGATGAGTGTGGTGGGTGTGGTGGGTGGTGAGTTTGGTGGGTGGTGGGTGATGGGTGTGGTGAGTGTGGGTGAGTCTCATTTTTGGATGTAATTTCTAAATTTTGTAAACTTTGTTTTTATATTGTCATATTGCTTTACATTGCCCTACCAATATGTGACAAAGTACAGGCAGAAGCACAGTAACAGCTGCAAAAACTAAGAGCATAAATTTGCAATAACCATGCGTATACATTAATTGCATGTTTTTACATAAGAAGCAGATGTCTGTCACAATTAATCGACAACACTACATCAGATTACATGAAGTATGTAATACCGTAATTTTTTAAATTATGTTTTAAAAAAGCATGTTGGTGCTGTCATGCAAGTCTGTGAAATATTTCATGTTTATAGTGTGTCATTTGTTAGCTATTTAACCAAACGGGAAGGAAAAATAAGTGGGAGGTTGATGCTTTGCAAAACTGTGATTATTCCCAGTGCTATGTAGCTTGGTTCTAAATTTGACAGGAGTGCAACAAAAAAAGTGTCCCACTGTAAGGAGGGAAAGGCTGACAAGAAAACAGTACATTACTCTGGTCACCTGCTGTGAGCTGTCCATCACATGCAGATAATGGGTCAAATTACCCTTAGCTCTTTGACAGCTAGGGAAGGTAGGTGTGAAGTGGGAGGGATTCCTTGAAGAGCTAGATTCAGCCTTCACAAAAGAAAGCAAGTTAGCATTTCTAAGAAACAAAAGCAATAAAATGCACTTTTCAGTTCTGTTCTGTAGCATTTGCACTGCTTGTGTTTAAAATGTTATCCTTTTTCAATGACTGCTTCAACCAAAAGTAGGGGAATTTAATACAGCAGTGAATGCCTGTTAAGTCAATGAAGTGACAGCAGCTTAAAGGAAAATGTGGCAGATCTGATGCAATTTTTTGGAGACAAACAATGCATTCTGGGATACTTAGAGGCAGAGTAAACAGTCTGAATTATTTCAAAATGCCAGCCCCCATGTGGTGAGAATCAGAAATTGCATATAAAAATATCTAAAAAGCTCTAAATAGTCCCAAAGTGTTGTTAAAATGCAGGAAACACCAAACCATGATGAAATAAATATGTTTTTTGAGTCTGAAGGTGCGGTTGTCCTTTAAGCTACCTGTCTGTTCAACATCCATTCACTGACTTTTGAGGCAGAAATGAGGACCAAAACAGTATCACTTTGCTAATGATTTATTAAACATCAATTCAAATGTAGGAGCCAGTCAGTATAACTTTGTTTTGCATTTTTAACTACAATTTTGCCAAATGATTTCCAAGTTCTATTTTCTACAGTTTTTGTTTAAAAAAAGACTTTAGCTTAATATAAAATTTTACTTCTTCTCTCACAAAAGTAAAACCACAATTTTCACATTTCTTAAAAGAAAATCACACCACCAATCTTTTGCTCACAAGCAAGAAACTCTTTTTAGCTCAGCATCTCTGAAAACTATGGTAACTGTTGGAACTTTGGATTTAACTTTAACCTATAATCTCAGTGTGAGAGAACTGTTCGGAATCCACAAAACTTCAAGTGCAACATTCCTTCCTACTGCAGGTCAGAAAAATTCTGCAGATAAAGTAATCTTAAAGGGGAAAAGGCAATTCTGCGGTAATTAGAGATAATTTCAGGTATACTCTGAGCCAAAGAAAAAACTGCTATACATAAGGTATTTATTTATTTTCTACCAGAAATCAAGGTGTCAAGAGCCTAAACAGCATATGCAACTTAGCTCAAACAGATAAGGAAACCAGAGTCTGGTGGCTTCAGTGATTCATTAACAATACAAGCATCCATGAACGCCTAAAATAAAACAATGCCCTGTTTTTCAAGACAAAACATAATCATCGTTAACAAATCATGCTATAAAACCCTGCAGAACACTGCAATCCTACTGTTTCTGCATTCCTCTTCACCCTATCTTTCTCTTCCTCTATACATACAAACATAAAAAATACACTTGTATATAATAAACTACACAAACAATCTCGGAAATCATGCAAACTCAAAGAAAGGGAAACATTTTATCATACTCAGACACCAACAACCTGTGAAAACTATATTAAAAAACTGTATTGCAAGACGCAACAAAACTGCATACAAAAAACAGTAATGTTACTTATCTGGGGCATTACGGTACACAAAGTCAGCAGCAAACTGCTGTGAATGCCAGAGTTAACACCTGATGAAGCAAAGGATGAGTGCTGAACAAATGAAACAAGGACAAAAAGGCATTTAATTAAAAGGGCTGCACAAGGATCTGGATGACTGTGAAAGAGGGCAGAAACTGATAATGAGGAAACAAAGGCAAAAGCTTATGGACTAAACAGTACAAAAGTACAACACTGGAAAATACAAAAAAAGTACACAGAAAACAGTGCAGTTAACAATACAGCTGCATGAACAGTTCCCGGTTACACTGATGAGAAAAAGAAAATTAATAACCACACAAAGGCTCAAAATGGGAACTTGGATAGTTGAAAATAGCAGAGGGATCCCAAGGCCCAAAATGATATGACAGAAGAGTCAGTTCCTTTACTATTCCTAACAAAATCGCTTGCCTTTTTCTTGGGCAGCAGGATGGCTAAATGCTTTGGCCTCCAGAACTCAGGCTGGAAAGACATTAACAGGTACCTTGAGAATACTTAGTAAGATACTCATCCCATTCAGTCAGATGACTGTAAAGGGTGCCCTCCCTTTTGGGGTGGGGCACATCTGCAGTATTAAGGGGCACTTCTAGGCTTCCAAAATCAGATGAATCAAAGCTCCTCCAGGTGCAGGGACTTAAACACAAGATCGGTCCCTTGCTGGAATTCAGATGCTTCAAGGCATCACCAAAGGGTCATTACCTTTGCCACTTAAGAGGCCATGGCCACTAGGCCCTCTCTGTCTGTTCACCACAGCCTGAAAAGAATCCTTACCACTAAGTGTGATTATGCATCTGTCTTGCTTAAAGGACATGTCTTACTTATGTGAGGTGGCTCCCCATGAAATTTGCATGTGATACACCTTACGGTGGCAATCTTTTGACAAGCTTGGTGTTGGCATCACTCCACATTCCTCAAGGGTGTGGGCATGCACCCATACCTAAACGTCAAGCTAGACAGAAAAGATCTGTAATAATGTCCAAGCCTTTATCCACAATACCTGCTGGTTCTGAGTAATAACCGTACGAAGAGAGACGTCTAAGTATTATTTCTGCTCCTTGACTGGGTGATTCAGGAGACTGCTCACTGAAATTAAGCTGGTCAGTTTCAAGTTCTGACTACCTATTACTTGGGTACAAGAGCTCACTGGAATGGGAATGCACCCCCTACAGTGAGAATGGGGGGGGGGCATGAGTCAACCAGGTATGGATTCTAGTCCTACCTAATGAAGGACAAGCTCAGCACCTGCAAGGTCCAGAAAGCTAACTTGCATCCCACTGTACGAGCTGCTATCTTTGGGGTGATGCTCCGAGTGATACCTTGTACTGCAAAGGGAACTCTTCCGCCTGTCTCTGTACAGGCCAAAAGTTTCTTTCTGCTGCATCACACAGTGGCATATTTGAACCACTGGCACTTACTGCAGGGCTTTAACATTATGCTCTTCTCCCAAGACATCAAACATCACATTACTATGGATTCTAGCCTGTAATCTGACACCCACAGGGACACTAGTTGTGTGTGTGCATGCTTAGGCATCACATGCAGGAAACGTTACAAAACTGCAATGTGTACCATGTAGGCAGAGGGAAAACACTGCACACTCTGGGGTCAGCAGCATTTAAAGAGTGATATAAAACAGCATGAGTCACTGCCTGAGGTCACCCACTAAATACACGATCTTCTTAAAACGCTGCTGAACTGGTGGAAATGACGGCACTAACCACAGGATCCTTGAAATCAGAAAGACACGCTGACTACATATCCTTGGTATCAGGCTAAGCAAACCCTTTTGGAGTGGATAGGATTGCAGACAATGTAATGACAAGTGAAACAGTAAATCGATGACTAAGTGGAAGACACACAAATGTCTACAGCTGAAGTTTTTCAACCAAGCAATGGAAGCAGCCATGCCATTAGGCAGCAACCTTTTGACAACAGTATTGACAACGGGTATGAAAGTATAACAAAATCAATGATCTATAAAGAAAAGGTCTGATTAGTCACCAAAAACCTCTCAGCGTCAAGACAAACTAATCCGTTTTCTTCAACTCGTACGCCTTTACATAAGGTAAACTAAGCTTGAAATTCAAGTGCAAGTTATGAAGGGTAATACTCTCCTGGACTGGACCAACAAAAAATAAATACGGAGATTAGTGTTAAGGGATAACCAATGCTTGTGAAAGACTGAATCAGGTACCCTAGAGATATAAACTAGAGTTTCAGAGCTCCTACAAGCAGAAGTGATAGCAACAAAGAGGAAACACTTTCAACAAATTTCACAGCAGCCAATCGAGGTGAAATACATAGGGGAACAGATAAACCTGCCAGTCATAAAATTCAAGTTCCAAAATGGAGAAAACTTCAGTGGATAGCAAACAAATGCACATCTCCTTGACCACCTGGTTCTTGGCTAAACTAATGTCCATAAGGTAAAGATATGTACAGATGCCAGTGAGATGCAACCCAATGCTAGAATAACCGATGTCTATGGTAACGGAGGATCACAGGTAAACGAAGAGGTGGCATGAGATACTATTCTGCTCAGACCAAAAACCTTTTTACAGTATGTATGGGGCGTGGAAAGCTCTGACCACTTCAATTACCTCTGCTCTCCCAAAGGGAATTCTAATGTTAAAAGAGGAACTAAACCTTCGGATGGAAACAAACATTTTAGACTTGCCTGGTTTGTCATAGGATATCTTCCTACACTGTTAACTGTATGACAAACTAAAACCACACACTTCAGTCAACAGAGGCCAACAGGGAGGAGTTCTTGCTTTTCTTCTCCAAATTTTGCAGTGAGGTGTAAACTCAAAGTTAATGTCAGAATAATGTAAGGAATTTTTCCTGCCACAGGCCAGAAAATGTGCCCACCATCAACTCCCACTCAGACTAGAACAGGGAAGTGTGGTGAAAAGGCCCAAACTCTGGGGTGCCACTCTCCCAGAAGACATCACAAAGACAGCAATGCCCTATAGTGAATTCCAGTTGAGGCAGCCCATCAATGAGCTCACCTCCCCCACAATGTGAACAGGTGCTGAGAATGATATCCCAGTGTTTGGCCCACTGCAAAGCCCACTTCTCTTATCTGTACTGGGTGATTATCTGCTGCCCCGTTTGTTCAAAAAAAAACATACTACAGCATATCTGACCAGAGCAAGAAGGGCTCGTTTCTTAATTTGCCTTCCAAAGCTCTTGTGCAAAAACAATGCCTGCAGCTGCAAGTGAGTTATGTAAAGCCCCTTCTACTAGGGGTCCACTGCCAGCAAACAAAGGAGGAGCCCAAGTGAGCTGTCCATTCTGCAAGGGAAGCACCCACTATCAAGATCTACAAAGGTTTTGCAAGCCAAAGCCAAAACTTACAATGGCTGAAATCATCCACCACTCAAGATCCCAGCAACAAAAGTCCAGTATTAAGCAGGTTATAAGGACACAATACACATGCATCCTCAAGCACACAAATGGAACTAAAAACAGAATGTGGTCAACATAAGGCTCAAGAGGGGCAAAGGGGGGGTCCAACCAGTTTCTGTTGTGTTCATATCAAGGATGCTAATGCAATGACTTAATGACCAATCCCCATGTGAAGGGATGACAGAAAATGAAATGCGTCATTCATTGCCATAATGATGACAATTATCTAAAATGGGCACAGAACCAACCAAACCATCAAAGCTATCCTTCACAATGCCATCAAAACAATCATCCAGGCAAATGAAAAGTTCCTTCTCATGTAAGACTTTCATCACAGAAGTCGTACACTACTAAACCAACAGTTATGTAGAGTACAGACACAACAGCATAATGAAAATGAAGTTAAACCATAAGAACCTCCTGCATGGATATCAACCAGCGTTGGTCCAAAAAAATTCACCAAATCTAGAAAAACTGCCAAGAATTTGAAATAAGAGATGTGCTTGCTGAAATCCATAAAGCCCAGGATGGGAGAGTAGTCTTCTATCCCCTTCAGAAGAAAAAGGTGGGATTATAAACCTCAATTTCCATTCCACAATGAAAAAAGCTCCATGTCCTAAGGGGAGGAGTTTAGGTCAACATCAAAAGCTTTACATAGGGCAACTGACCTACTAGTCAGGAGGAGCTTCTGGAGGGAGGAATCAATGGTGATAGCTCTTCAAGTTAGGGAAGACCTGAATAAGCAGAGCCCAACTAGCTGTCCTGTAGGGCAGACAAGCCTACAATTGCTAAACAGAAAGAGTGAATACTTCTCAGAGGTGTAACTGGGAAGGCAAGAGGCAAATCTTAGGGATTCTAAAGTTCAACTCAGGGAATCCAGGGACTACTCCAAGTAAGCTGTCTGGGCTCTGGGCACCCAAATGCAAGAGTTGGTACAGACATCCCAGGACACACTGCCAAAGGTGGTTGCTGGAGATTCACCTCCAGAGGCACACACTAACAATCCATTCACTAATGGCAGCCTCACAACTCTGCAGGAAGACAAGTTTGCCTCCTGTGGAGATCTAGCAAGACAAGGCTTTGGCTAATCCTTTAGCTCCCTTATTCCTATCCTTCACTTTAGCACCTACTTACCACATAACAGACTTTCCTGCCAGTCTTTGAGCTGAGCACTCTCCAGAACTGCAGGCCTCAATGTTTTTTTTCCATTTCCTATGGGTAGTTAATTTGAAGCCCTGGCAACTGTGGCAATGATGCCATGACCATTCGCCAAGCAGTACAGAAAGTGCTGGTGTGAGGGCTTGTTACTAATCTTGCTACCACAGAATAATTAAAACCTTCTGGCACTTTAAATTCTGAAGATGAGAACTTTCCTGCAACACATTAGGCTCAAGATCCAAAATACATGTGCATATAAGAGAACTGGAAAGCAAGGGGACCGGAAGCGCCTTCTTAGTCCAGCAGTAGGTATGCCAGATGAAGGCACATGCATTTCTTTTTTTCACAACTCTTTACTGAAATTTTTATAAACAATAAAATGATTTAGCATTTCATAGAAAATTGATGATACATTAATGGTCAAGTCCTATGCAGCTTACTGAATCGGTAGCATACCGCTCAACCATACCAAATTCCTCTGAATTTACTGGTTTTGAGGGCAAAATAATAGGGTGCCACGAATTTCCAAGAGGCCCCTTTAATTCTCAATTTCTTTCAACATGCAGGGGCATGCGTGATGATATCAGCTGCCTGTAGGACTTGGAGATGCAGAAGATTTCAAAAAATAAAAAAAACTTCAGTTATTTACGGTCAAGAGCCTGTCCATAACTTGCAGCATTGTGGCAGCCAGCCAACAATTGGGTACACATGTTCAATCTGCATTTGGATGTCTTGAAAGAAAATAACAGGCTGAAAGAAAACAGCATTTGCACACCCAGATGGGTAAATATTTTCTGAAACTCTTAAGAGAGAGAGAGAAAACTAACATTCTTTTAAATAGCATGGAGGTTGGATAACATTTACAGCTTTTGCAGCTTTTCTTCTTTGGGTGGACGAAGGGATGATGTACAGGCAAGAACAAGAAGACAGGTGGAAAGGTAACATTCTAAAGTGCTGATTTTTTTTTTTTTATTCAAATTGGTGGTTATTTCAGGTATGATGAAATACTGACAAGACTAGTATTTGTATTTGTTTCCCTTTATTTTTTGAGATGGCAGCATACTTGTTTTCTTATCTGTATTGTGATAATTTTTCTTCTTGAAAATTACTGATGTTATGACTTTGTAGTGGGGGGCAGACTAGGATCGGAGTATCTCAAGTGCATTGCAAATTATGAAGTAAAGTTGTACTTCTATTTAAAAAAAAAAACACACCAAACAAAGAAAGGCAGCCAAGGAAACACCACCAATAAATATACTGAGTGCGTTTGTTCCATTAATTAAACACGGAACTTCTTCCAAGTTCCATTTTTAAAGGAATGAAAGTGCTCAAAATATTTATTGGTGTTGAATTGCCTTGGCCGCCTTTCTTTGTTTGGCGTTTTAAGTCCTTTTAAATGCAGTGGCCTGTGGGTGATTTTTTTATATTTAGAAAAAAAAAGTTTAAACTGACATTCTGTGACTTAAGAAAAAAAAGTGTAATTTGACTGCTGTTGCTTTTCAAACATTTGTCATTTTAAAGGCGGAAAGAAATGCTTAGCTTGGGTACGTTAGCAGGCGGAAAGAAATGCTTAGCTTGGGTACGTTAGCTGTCTGCATTTTGAGAATCTGGTTCACGTCACACGCTGTTTATATTTTCACATAATGCATTTATCATAAGGCCCACAGGATGTTGCTTTGATGTCACTGCCTAAGCTTGTAAACAATGACTGAACTGAATGCAGTGTGCTGGATGGGCAGGTAACAGAGCCTCATTCATAATGTGTCTTCCCAAGACTGTTTAGAATAAATAGGTTTGTAATCAAGCAAGGACAGCAGCTGTTTGCTGCTTGTTAATGGAAGTGCCATCTTACAGCATTAGCCTAAACTGTTTTTGTGAAATGATATATTCATTTAATTGTGTAAAGTGGTTTAATTTCATGTCACAGTTGGATTACATTCTATTAATACAGTATATAGTTAGGACAGTGACATTGAAAAACTGTGTGAGCTGTCTTGGTATGATCGTTTTTCAGCATAAATTACATTTTCTTTCTAGTCTTGTATGGTAAACATTTAACTTTATTTGGAGACTGGAGTGCTTTAATTAAAATGTGTATATTTTAAAGAGCATCACTTTCTGATGAGTGAAGGGTATGAAACCCAGGTATATTTACGGGCATTTACTGCGTCAAATTAACGTTGATTGAATGGCCTCTGTTTTTCCTAGAATCTACTTTTGTTGGGTCTAAACAAAGCTGCCTTGTAATAAATTACTATGCCATGGCAATCTTAACGTTTGCACTGGTGTTTGTTGAGGAGTATGTTTAATGTTTACATAGAATTTTCTAGGAGTATAGGCAACTGTCAAGTATTCCTCACTGTGAGTCTTAACTGCATATTCCTTGCAGTTTCACACCGAGAGGGTCTATAACACTACTAGTAATAAGAATTTGTAAAATATCCATGTTAAATAATACTGAATCATAGCAATTCGAAATAACTTTTCACGAAAGTATAAACACCGCCTCATTCATCCTGTGAACTTTCTAGATGAAGTTGTTAAGTTAGGTGTTCCACATTTGTACTTTGTGTCCAACTGTTTCACATCGTGAGCGGTAGTGGTCTACAATGCGGACACAATGTTGAGAGCTATGTGCAGGTATATTGCTTTTGTGTGTGTACCGCATACCTCTCAACTGCCTAACACAAGAAATCTGGATAAAGACTCAAATAACGGTGGGAAGCAAAGACCCAAAAATACAGACAGATTTAAAATATTGTTCTTATAAACTTAGAATGTTGTTAGAGTAACAGGTTACTATCAATTAATTTTAAATTTTATAAAAGAAAATTGCATTTTAATTTTATACAGGTTCAAAATATGATACACTCGAATGTTAATATAAATAAAACACTATTCTGGTTATATTTTGCGTTTAATATTTTGTCAGGTCTTCAATTTGCTTTTGGTATTCCACAATTCCATAGGGGTGGGCATGGTTACAAATTATGTGTACAAATTTAATGCTAATCAGTGTCCAGATTTTTGCCCAGCTGTACCTACTTTTTATGGGTCTTTATCCAGATTTTTGATGTTTTCAAGTTGAGAGTTATGATCAGTAGTGCTCTCAAGAGTTTACTTTGTCAAAGAATGTGTCAAGAATGTGTTGACAGGTTAGGATCCAATAAAATGAAAATCAACTAAAACAGTGTCACCCTGCATAAGTACAGTCCCATTAGGTACATAATCCAAAAACACCATACAATTTATAATCACTGACCTATGAAGGCGCATTCTTTGGTGAGTCCAAGAATCCTTTCAATTTTTTTCATTCCAGCTCATTGTTTTTCCTTAATCTCACACTAGAGAATGTGCAAGCTCTATGTAACAACATACCATGAAGTCAAAAGAGACAGAAGACCTGACACCTACACTGTTAATTATAGAAGTATGCAAGCTCAATTCACAAGGAAAACTTGACAGCTGCAGTTGGATACAGAGGGCATCAGGAGCCAACAAAGAAGGTTCCCTTGTACATCATCTGATACAGTTGGTGAGTGTAAGAATGAGATAAGTCCTAAACCGGTAAATCAATCAGGATGGTAAAGGCTGGATGACAGTCAAAAGATGGAAATTTCAGAAATTTGAACCCGAAAGCGCCAACATACCAAGGGAGGTCTAACTCAAAGCAGCAGTCAAGATAACATGCCTAGTAAAGAATGAACCAATAGGCACATTGCTTTTGCAAAGATATCTACAAAGGAGATATTCTTAAAATAAGTATTACAAGTAGCCACAGCTTCGGTGAAAGTCTTTGATCACAACCTACATTTCCCAAAGGATGAACTACAACCGCCTTGGAAAGGGTTTCTGTGAGGACTGCCAGACCTTTCTGTCTCACAATAAAGTAGACAAACAGCTGCTTAGACTTCCTAAACTCATGCACTGTCAAACCTCTCAACTTGCAGACACTGAAAATAGATACAAAAACTCTTGAAAAGTAGGTAAAGCCAGACAAAAATATAGATACCCAATTAGCACAAAATGTGAATTCCTAATAACACAGCCCTTCACTTCCAGTAGGTCTGTGGATATTACTCAAACACAAGTTTAAAAAAAATGAGAATGCATAAAATATTAGCATATTATCAAAGACAGTGTAAAATCTATAGACTAATAACTGATACTGCAAAAAATCTACCTGAAGCAGTCATTTACTTTTTGTTTCTGAAAAAGGGAGATGTAACATATGGGTCGTATTTCCTTAAATTACTGGTGCCACTAGTATTTTGGACATATAGTCTGGTTTCCGGTGTTTTACAAACAGGACAGAAATAACACAACAGTAGTGCAGGAGCAAAACTGAAACAAAAACTACACAATACTGAAACTTCACAGGACCCAACGATGCAGTCACTAATTACAGACTGTAATACATTTAAATAAGGTGAAACACTAGTCAAGTACAGCTGTGTAAGCTGAACTTACCATAACAGCAGATGTTCGAATAATCACTACTGCAGTAGCCTTAGCTATACAGGTTATATCCTGCCAAAGATATAGCAGCTAGCCAGCTTCCAAAGCTTCAGGGTACCTTCCACATACCCAAACTAATGAGCCAACTTGAGCTAAGATGAGCTGACTAAAAGAAAAGTTTGGGCGCAAAGCCCTTCAGAGCTTTCCTGCCAGAATAGACAAGAAGGCTGAAACCTGAAACGGCAATGATAGGAATAACAAAAATTAAATATCGATACCCTGCATATAAAACACACCAAAGAGCAAGTGGAATGGAGGGAGGGGGGTGGCCACTGCAGCAGTAATCATCTGATCATCTACTATTAAGGTAAGCTCAGCTTACACAACTGTACTATGTTCTTCCTATTGATCACGTCTGCAGTAGCCTCAGCTACATGTTTAAATTGCATTGCTAACTATATCTGGGATGATTTTTTTTTTTGTTTGTTTTTTGCATTTGTTTTCCACGGTACAGCACTGATCTCCATGAACCTTTTTCAAAAGCCTGAGAGCAGCATCTGGTTAAGTGACTTGCTCAGTCACACAATTAGGCAATGGAGGCTGACTGAATCAAATCTTGCATGTGGAAGGAAAAAGGCAAAACAGACCCTGGACAATGTTCCTAGCAAAGGTTGACCTAAACCTACAGAAGGAATCAAGCTTACAGCGCTTTGTAAAAGTATGTACAAAAGACCAAATAGCTTTTAGAATACTTCTAGAATCCAACTCTTTCCAAAAAGCCACAGATGAAGCCAAGGCCCTGATACAGTGGGCCTTGACCCTGCCTGGAAGAGATTTTTCATGGCGAGTATAACGGAAGGTAACAGCCTTAGACAACCATTTGGAAATGATCTTGACTGACACAGGTTGTTCCTTCTTACCTTCACAAGAAATGAAGAAACTGATCCAAAGATCTAAAAGATTTAGTTCTGTCAAGATAGTACCAGAGTTGTCTGAACATCGAAGGTATATGGCATCCTTCTTCATTTTTAGGTTCAGGAAAGAAAACAGGGAAATGAATAGCTTGGCTTAAAGTAAACTTGAATATTACTTTAAGCATAAAAGGAGGATTGATTCGTTTTCAAATAAACCTCATCTCTGTGGAAAGAGATAGGGCTGACTCACTGTAACAACTTGCAACTTACTCTTCATGCAAAGGTCAGATCAATCAGTAAAACTGCTTTCCACATAAAGTACAGTTGTGTACACTTACCATAAATGTAGATGTTAGAGTGTTTTCACTGTTGCAGTCATTACATTTGGGTAATCTGCTGGCAGGTTGCCCTCAGTCGGCCTGATTAACAAAATCTTGGGTCCTGCGTCGGTTGCTGTCCCTTCTTCCATGACGTCAGGTCTTCAGGGGTATAAAACATGCAGCAGACGCCATTACATCAGTTTTTCTTGCCCCAGATATCAGGAGCAAAAAAATATATATATATCTATATATATATCTATATCTATCTATCTATATATATATATATATATATATATATATATATATATATATATATATATATATCAAATTTAAAACACAAAAAATATACCTCCAAACCAAAGCAAATACACCAAAAAGGCTTTTAAGCATAGTAAAAGAAAGGAGAGGTATAGTAAGAGAAAAACAGGGGGTTGGAGGGTGGGTAACCAGGACTGCAACAGTGAATACACTTGAACATCTACATTTATGGTATGTACACAACTGTACTATGCTCTTCGTGTTTCACTGTTGCAGTCATTACATTTGGGAGATTCCCAAATATATGGTTGGGAGTATGGATTTATACAGCATTAGGAGCAGCTATAAGGCCCTGCAGGACAGCAGTGGCAAAGCCAGCTCTGGATTTAGAGAAGAGAGATAAATGGTAATGTTTGGTGAACGTATGAACTGAACTCCAGGTAGAAGCTTCTAGAATGTCTCTGGTAGGAACCCCTATGAGAAAGGCTGCAGAAGTAGATGTAGTCCTGGTGGAATGAGATCTGATCCCCTTGGGGATAGGTTTACCATGGTGCATATATAGCAGAAACAAATACAATGGCTTATCCATTTGTAAATATTCTGCTTTGAAATAGCCTTTCCCTCTGCCCCTGCAGCAAATGCCACCAATAGTTGTTCAGATTTTCTTAGAGCTTTTGTCCAGTTTAAGTAGAATCTAAGTTTTCTGTGTACATCCAATGAATGCAGAATCCACTCACCCTTGTTCTGTGGATTGGGAAAGAAAGTTGGCAGATGAATGGTCTGATTAAGAGCCACAATGGATACCACCTTAGGCATGAAAGATGGATTGGTCCTGAGAGACATCCTGTCCGGATGAAAAATAATGAAAGGCTCCACTGCCATAAGAGCCTGTAATTCTGAAATCCTTCTAGCTGAAGTGACTGCTAAAAGGAAAGTTGTTTTCCAGGAGAGAAATTTTAGGTCTGCAGTAGCAGCTGGCTCAAAAGGAGGGAGAGTGAGTTTTTCCAAAACAAAATTGAGGGGAAGTTCTGTGTTGTAATGAGCTGAAATGGCAAAGGCATGGATTTTTATGGAAGAAAAAGATAGGCCCTTGTGAAGCATCTCAGTTAAGTACTGCAGAATCTGAGGAATATTGGGCATTGCTGTGCATATTCCGTGTGACTGGTTCCAGGCACAGAATCTTTTCCATTTGTCAGCATAAGATTTTCTAGTACTAGGCCTTCTAGCCTCCAAAATGACATCCATCACAGGTTTGCTGAGGGATGCCAAGGGTGAAACTAGTTGATTAGCCACGCTGCAAGATTCAAAGTTTGGAGCTGAGTGTGCAGAATGTGGTAGTTCTGCTGAGACAGTAAGTAAGGTGTCTGAGGCAGGTGCCATGGTGGAAGGTGTGACACATTGAGCAGGAGTGGGTACCAGTGCTGACGAGGCCAGTCTGGAGCAATCAGAATAATTTTTGGTTCCTCCGGTCTGACTTTTAGTAGAACTTTGGAGAGCAGAGGCAGAGGGGGAAAGGCTTAGACTGACAGGTTTTTCCAGCTGAAGGATAGAGAATCCACTTTCCAAGCTTTTTTTTGTGACTAATTCTTGTGCAGAATTTGTCCAACTGATAGTTCTGGGGTGAGGCAAAAAGATCTATGTATGGACTCCCCCATTTGCGTTTCAACATGTTGAAAACTTGTGGTTCCAGTTTCCATTCATGTGGGTCCATAAGATTTCTGCTTAGTTCGTCTGCCAGAGTATTTAGCTTTCCTGGTAGGAATTGAGCTTGTAGTTGTATTTGGAAGGTCAAGGCCGTGTCCCACAACGCCATGGCTAGTCTGGAAAGGGGGTAGGAATGTGTACCCCCCCCCCTGCTTGTTTATGTACCACATAACTGTGGTGTTGTCTGTCTTTATCATTAGTTGTCCTGGATGAAGGTAGTCCTTGAAGGCTGTCAGTGCATTCTGTACAGCTAGCATCTCTTTCCGATTGATATGTAGGTGCATTTGATTTGGGCTCCATTTGCCCTGAATGCACTTTCCTGCCAGATGAGCAGCCCAAACATAGTCTGATGCGTCTGTAGTTAGGGTTTGGGCGGCAGGGGTGGAGTGAATGGCAGTCCCTTGTTTTGGTGGCAGGCCTCTGCCCACCATAGGAACTCTAGTTGCAGGCAAGGTATAATAGGAATCATTGTTTCCAGGCTGTGACAATGTTGACTCCATAAACTTTTTAAGTACCACTGAAGTTTCCTCATATGCAGTATTGCATATGGAATTAGAAGAATGCAGGAGGCCATGAACCCAAAGGCTTGCAGAATTTGTCTTGCAGATAGCAGGGTTTTTGTGGCCACCTGTTTGAAGCAAGTCACCAATTGAATTTGCTTTTCTGGCATAAGATAAGTCATCTGGGCAGCTGTATTCAAGCTTGCACCCAGGAATGTAATTTTTTGAGAGGGTACCAGTTGTGATTTATTTTCGTTTATGGTGTACCCTAGTCAAGTTAGAACCCTTTTTACAAATGCCAGATGCTTTAGAAGAATGTCCTTGTTTTCTGCCTGAATTAGACAATCATCCAGGTATGGATATATTTGAATATTTCTTTACCTGCAAAATGCAATTACTGAAGCCAGGCACTTTGTGAAGACCCTGGGCGCAGTAGATAAGCCAAAGGGCAGTGCAGAGAACTGATAGTGCAAGTAGCCTGCTTTGAAGCGGAGGTATCTTCTGCAAGATTCCCTGATTGGGATATGCAGGTAAGCCTCTTAAGTCTAGAGCTGCCAACCAGGCATCTTTGCCTAGCATAAGGAGTAACTGTTGAAGAGTCAGCATCTTGAATTTTGGAATGTCCAGAAATGTGTTTAGAGTGAATAAGTCCAGAATTGGACACCATGATTTGTCTTGTCTGGGTACCAGGAAGAGTCTTGAATAAAAACCTTGTCCCTTTTCCTCTTCTGGTACTGGCTGAATAGCCCCCATGTTCATGAGGGACAGAACTTGTTTCTGGGCCTCTGTCCACTGATTTGGGGGCAGATCTGGCCATCCGTTTTGGGATTGGCAATGTGTGGAAATGAAATCCCTGGGATACTACATTTAAAACTCATTTGTCCTGGGTAATAAGTTGCCAGTTTCGTGCATGAAGTGCCAGTTTTCCCCCCAAAGGGGCGGCTAAAAGGTAAGTGCTTGATTGTAGAGGGAAGTCATTGAGACTGTTTGCATAGGGAGGTGCCTTGTTGTTTCCAGATTTGGAGGTGGAGGCACCCCATTGTTTTGTTCTAAAAGTTCCTTGTGACTGAAACCTGGAGCCATTGGAATGGCTGGATTTGACTTGAGCGGCTCTCGAAGGGACTGGAAAGGACCAGTTCTTAGTAGTCCAGTGCCTACTAAACCTTGGCGGTTGCACTTGTAAGAAATATTTCACAGTTTGCATAGATTTAGCTTTATCTTCCATCTTTTTTAACACTTATTCAGCCTTATTACCAAAGAGATGGTCCTGTTGTAAAGGAGCATCCAACAATTTTGCTTTAACATGGTCAGGCAGAGTTTGCTCTTTGAGACAAGCATGCCTTCTTAGCACAGATCCAGCTACAGCAGCCCTGCAAGAGGCCTCCAAGGAATCAAAACCACATTACAAAGTATGTTTTCCAACTTGTTTAGCTGAATGTAATAAATACTGCAAATCTTTATTTTCCACACAGAGATTAACATTTTCTGTTTAAGTAGTCCCATGATATGCTGTTGACATTTAAGCATATGAAACTGACGGTTTAAAGCCCTGATTGCCAAGGTTGCAGAGGTGTAAACCTTCTTACCCAATCTATCCAGTGCCCTGGAATCTCTATCAGAAGGGGTAGGATTTTTAGCAGTAGAGGCCTTAATGCCCATGGGACCCTGAGAAATGGTTTCAGGATCAGCAATAGGATTTTTGAAAAGGAATTTGTGGGAGTCAGGAACCCTGTAGTATCTGTCTGGCTTACAAGGAGCCAGAGGCAGAGAATCAGGAGCCATACTAGATTCTGAAAAAAACATCATCAACAATGTCTAGAACAGGAGGTATAGCCAAAGGCCTATGCTGAGGAAGAAGAAGAAAATCCCTAAGTCTCTTTTTAGATTCAGAGACATCCTGACTTTCGCAGTGGAAATGTTCCCTTAAGGTATGTAAAGTTTCCCCAAAAGAAAAATCCTCAGGGGGAGAAGCAGAAGAAATGAAATCTTCTGCATCAGAGTCCTCATAAGTAGGAATAGACAAATCCTGTTCATTAGAAGAGTCAGAAGAAATAGAATCCTGTTCAGAAGATTCATAATCAATGTCTTATCTAGGCAGAAGGAGAGGGTTGGCTACCCCTGATCAGAGTAATTAAATCTTCAGCCATTTTGATCATTTGTTTTTTAGGCATAGGGGCCTGCACATCTGGCCCAGGTGTCGGTTTTTGAGAGAGAGATTTAGATTTTGGCCTTAATTTTGAAGATGGCGTCAGTCTAATATACAAATCTGTAGGCCTGAAAACACCCTCAGAAGACAGTGCCTGAACAGTGGCTCCGGACCCATCTAAGGTAGAGACATCCGCGGGTTCCATAATTGAAGCATCTCGCGGCATACCGGACTCCGAATGGGTCTCAGTAGAGGCCTGCGAATCAGAAGTAATGGGTATCAGGGGCTGCGAAAGCGCCTCACTGAGTACCGGCGAATTGGCGACTGGCTTAGGAGAAGCATCGTCAATTTTGGACCTCGACGGTCTGGTCTCTGTCTTTTTCTTTGTGTTTTTTCAGGTATTCCAGTAGTTGGATTGCTAACTGACAACATTTCTGGATAATTAAATCTTAAGCCAAAATATTTAGAAGCAAAAATATACAGACATTTAATAGTGCATTGATTAAATTTAGCACAAAACCGACAGCAAGGTACGTCGTGGTCAGGGCCTAGGCAAGGAATACAGTACAAATGAAAATCCTTATGAGGTATTTGCTTCCCACAAGTAATACACTTATTAACTTTTACTGACATTGGTAAGGAGCAAGAAAAAGTTTCCCCAACGGGGTACTTAGCTTTTAGTTGAAGACTTCAGTTCTGAAACTCGAAAACAAAAACTTCAGGAGTCGGACGATGGGCACTTGCGAACTGCTTCTGCTTCGGGCACCGCGCGGCAAGAAAGACTGATGTAATGGCATCGGCTGCATGTTTTATACCCTTGACAACCTGACGTCATGGAAGAAGGGACAGCAACCGACGCAGGACTCAAGACTTTGTTAATCAGGCTGACTAAGGGCAACCTGCCAGCAGATTACCCAAATGTAATGACTGCAACAGTGAAACACGATGAACATCTACGGTTGCCTGCTCCAGAAGGGGGTCACCACAATGATCTTGCGGGATACCTTCTGAATCTTCAGATGTACCCCGGATATTAGTGGAAAGGCATACAGGAACATTTTGTCCAAAGAAAAGGCCATCTGTCTTCCAGGCCATTTTGAATGGAGTCTTGGAAAAGAATATTTGCCAGTTGACTGTTTAGAGAAGAGGCAGAGAGGTCTACATGAGGAGCTCTCCATAGATGAATCACATCTTAAAAACCTACTGACCTTCCCCTGCTTAGCTTGTCTACCACACAATTTTGCTCTGATGAAACAAAGGATGCCTGTAGAGTGAGACTGTATTGTAAAGCTATACCACAAGCTAACACTGCGAGTCTGCAAAGTGAGTATGAATTGGTTCCCCCTTGCTGCTGATGTACCACATCACTGTAGTACTCTATGTAATTACTTGAAGATGCTCCAGGAACCAAAGATTGTGCCAAGAGTTGACGACACTGATCAAAGCAAACATCTCCTTGATATTTATGTGCTTGTGTCTGTCCTTGGTGTCCCACACCCTATGCACTTTTATCAGAAACTGCTGCCCAAACCACATCCAAAGCATCTGTGGTGACAAACTGCTTTGGAACAGAGAGGGCGAAGGAAAGACTTGGATTTAAGGACATCTGTTGTCTCCACCAAAAATTTACTTTGACAAACTCCAGTACTAGGATCTGAAAAGATAAAAGGTGTTGATGCTAGGGCCAAAGAGATTTCACATACAACTTTATCTTTCATGAGTCACAGATGTCACGAGACCCAAAAAGTACAGTTGTCTACACTTACCATAAATGTAGATGCTAGAGTGTATTCACTGTTGCAGTCATTAAATTTGGGTAATCCTGCTGGCAGGTTGCCCTCAGCCGGCCTGAATTCCAAAGTCTTGGGTCCTGCGTCGACTGCTGTCGCCCCTTCCCTGACTTCAGGTCATCAGGGGTATAAAAGAAGCAGCCGATGCCATTTTCTTCAGTTTTTCTTGCCCCAGATATCAGGTGCCCCCAAAAAGGGTAGCCAAACTTTATATATATATATATATATATATATATATATATATATATATATATATATATATATATATATATATTCAGAAATACACCAATATAAATTTTACCTTCATCTATTAGCAAATAGACCACATAGGTAGTATAAATCAGAGAAGGAAAGCTAAGATCCAAAAGAAAAAAGGGGGAAGGCGGGTGGGTAACCTGGACTGCAACAGTGAATACACTCGAACATCTACATTTATGGTAAGTGTACACAACTGTACTATGTTCTTAGTGTTTCACTGTTGCAGTCATTACATTTGGGTAGAGTCCCAAAGCTATGGTTGAGAGGCTGGAACTAGACAGCAGTAAAAGCGGCAATGAGGCCCTGAAGAACTGCAGTGGCAAAGCCTGCCCTGGATTTAGAGTAGAGTGGCAGATGATAATGCTTTGTAAAGGTGTGCACTGAACTCCAAGTAGCCGCCTCTAAAATGTCTCTGGTTGGCACTCCCCTGACAAATGCTGCTGAGGTGGCTGCAGCTCTGGTGGAATGAGGCCTAATGCCCTTAGACACTGGCTTGCCATGGTGTAAGTAGCAGAAACGAATGCAGTGGCCTACCCACTTAGAAATAGTCTGCTTTGAGACAGGCTTTCCTTGTGATCCTGCAGCATATGCCACTAGTAATTGCTCTGTCTTCCTGAAAGCTTTGGTTCTGTCCAAGTAGAATCTAAGCTGTCTGCATATGTCCAAAGAATGCAGAATTCTCTTCCCCTTGTTCTGTGGAATTGGGTAAAAGGTTGGCAGATGGATGGCTTGGTTAAGAGCCACAGTGGACACTACTTTAGGCATAAATGTTGGGTTTGTCCTCAGGAAGACCCTGTCTGGATGAAAAATGATGAAAGGTTCCACAGCCATGAGCGCCTGTAGCTCTGAAACTCATCTTGCAGAAGTAATTGCTAAGAGCAATTACTTGTTTTCTAAGATAAAAACTTCATATCAGCAGTAGCAGCTGGCTCAAAAGGAGGCAGGGTGAGCTTTTCCAAGACATAGTTGAGTTCCCATGCATGTATTTGTAGTCTCCTTGGGAGCCTTATTTTTTTGGCTCCTCTGAAGTACTGCCTTAATAAAGGGTGAGAAGAAAGTGGTGGCTCTGTATTGTAATGAGCCGAAATGGCACAGGCATGAATTTTAATTGATGAAAAAGATAGGCCTTTGTCCAGCATCTCAGTCAAGTATTGCAAAATCTGAGGAATATTTGGTACCGCTGTATCAGTTCCTTGTGCCTGGTTCCAGGCACAGAATCTCTTCCATTTTCCAGCATAATACTTTCTAGTACTAGGCCCTCTGGCTTCCAGAATGACATCCATCACAGCTTTACTGAGAGGTGTTTTTTGTATGACTACATTATCCGCCATGCTGCCAAGTTTAATGTCCTGAGTTGGCTGTGCATGATCTTATTGTTTTGGTGGGACAGTAGTCGAGGTACTTGAGGTAAGGCCCATGCTGGGTATAGAGATAAGTTCCTTAGTATTTGGCTTGTCCTGTCTGACCTTTAGGAGCACCTTGGAGAGGAGAGGCAGTGGAGGAAAGGCATATACTGATAGTTTTTTCCAGCTGAAAGATAGGGCGCCCACTTTCCATGCTTGTCTGTGATAAGTCCTTGTGCAGAATCTTTTTAGCTGGTAATTGAGAGGGGAGGCAAATAGATCTACGTCTGGGCATCCCCATTTCCTTGTTATCATGCTGAAGACTTGTGGATCCAGCTTCCACTCGTGGGGATCCATGAGGTTTCTGCTTAGTTCGTCTGCCAGAGTATTTTGCTTTCCTGGTAGGAATTGTGTCTGCAGATGTACTTGGGTAAGTCAAAGCTGTGTCCCCCAAGGTCATGGCTAATCTGCAAAGGGGGTAAGAATGTGTGCACCCCTGCTTGTTTATATACCACATGACCGTGGTGTTGTCTGTCTTTATCAGTAGTTGTCCCGGATAAAGTAGGTCCTTGAAGGCTGTCAGGGCACTTTGAACAGCTAACATCCCTTGTTGATGGATATGCAGATGCATTTGGTTCGAAGATAATGTGCCCTAAATGCATCTTCCTGCCATGTGAGCTCCCCAGGCATAGTCTGATGCATCCGTTGTTAGTGTCTGCTTGGCTGGAGGTAATGTGTTTGGCTGTCCCTTGTTCTGGTGACAAACCTTTGCCCACCATCGAAACTCCTGTTGCAGGCAGGGAATGAGAGCAATGACTGTTTCCAGGCTGTGGCAATGTTGAGTCCAAACACTTCTTAGGTACCACTGAAGTTTCCTCATATGCAGTCTTTCATATGGAATTGTAGGATGCAGGATGCCATGAAGCCCAAAGCCTGCAGAATTTTTCTTGCAGATAACTGGGCCTTTGTTGCCAACATTTTGAAATAGGTAGTCAGTTGTCTTTGTTTGTCTGGCGTGAGATAAGCCATCTGGGCAGTTGTATTCAAGCTTGCACCCAGGAATGTCATCTCTTGTGAGGGTACTAGTTTTGATTTCTTTTTGTTGACTGTGTACCCTAGGCATGTTAGAAGTCTTTTCACAAACGCCAGATGTTGAAGAAGAATGTCCTTGTTCTCTGCTTGAATGAGACAGTCGTCCAAGTAAGGATATATTTGTATTCCTCTGTCTGCAGAATGCAATTACTGGTGCCAGGCACTTTGTAAAGACCCTGGGCTCAGTAGATAAGCCAAAGGGCAGTGCAGAGAATTGGTAATGCATTGAACCAGCCTTGAATCTTGGGTATCTTCTGCATGATTGTCTGATTGGAACATGCAGGTATGCCTCTTTTAGGTCTAAAGTCACAAGCCAAGCATTCTTGCCCAGCATGGGCAGAAGCTGCTGTAAAGTCAACATTTTGAATTTTGGAATATCCAGGAAAGTGTTCAGAATAGATAGGTCCAGTATCGGCCTCCAGGCCTTGTCCTTTCTGGGTGCCAAGAACAGTCGAGTAAAATCCTTGTCTCTGCTCTTGCTCTGTTACTTGTTGAATGGCCCCCCATGTCCATGAGGGATGAGACGTGTTTTTGTGCCTCTGCCCATTGATTTTTTTGGCAGATATGGCCAGCCGTTTGCCTTTGGCAGAGAATGGAAATGGAACTTGTAGCCATGTTTAGAACCCACTTGTCCTGGGTTATGATGTGCCAATTTTGAGCAAAAAGTGCTAATTTTCCCCCTAAGGGTGCTGCCAGAAAATAAGTGCTTGGTGCAGGCAGGGGGAAGTCATTGGGACTGTTTTCTGAATGTTTGTGATCTATCTTCTCCAGCTTTGGAGGTAGAAGCACCCCATTGCTATCTTCTCCAGCTTTGGAGGTAGAAGCACCCCATTGCTTGGGCCTATAAGGACCTTGTGTCTGGGATCTGCCTGACACAGGAAAGGACCACTTTTTTGTAGGCCAGTGTCTACTAAACCTAGGTGGCTGTACTTGTAAAAAATCTTTGACAGTTTGCATAGAATTAGTTTTGTCCTCCATTTTCTTTAACACCTCTTCTGCCTTAACACCAAACAAAGTATCATGCTGTAAAGGTGCATCTAGAAATTTAATTTTAACATGATCAGGCAAGACTTTGTTCCTTTAACAAAGCATGCCTCCTAATTACAGAACCCGTAACTGCGGCCCTGCAGGAGGCCTCCAAAGAATCAAAACCACATTGCAAAGTATGTTTTCCAACTTATTCTGCTGCATACAATATATCCTGCATTTCCTTGTTTTCTGCACATTCAGAATTTAACATTTTCTGTTTAAGCAATCCTATGACATGTTGTTGACACTTAAGCATATGAAATTGACAGTTTAAGGCCCTTATAGCCAAAGCTGCAGATGTGTAAACCTTTTTCCCCCCATCTATCCAGTGCCCTTGAATCTCTGTCAGAGGGGGGTGGGTTTTTTGCAGTGGAAGCCTCAACTCCCTTTGGGCCCTGTGAAATAGTTTCTGGGTCAGCAGCAGGGTTTTTAAAAAGAAATTTGTGAGAGTCAGGAACCCTGTAATATCTGTCAGGCTTAGGAGCTGGGGGTAAGGAGTCAGGGGTCAGACTACACTCCGAAAACACAATCTACAATGTCTAACACAGGTGGAATGGCTAGAGGCCTGTGCTGAGGTAGTAAAAGAAAATCCCTGAGCCTCTTTTTAGATTCTGAAAAATCTTGGCTCTCCCAGTGGAAATGCTCCCTCATGGTATGCAAAGTTTCCCCAAAGGAATAGTCCTCAGGAGGAGATGCTGAAGGAATAGATTCTTCAGCATCAGAATCCTGACGGGGGGGGGGGGGGGGGGAGAGAATATTCCTGATCAGAAGAGGAATCAGAAGAAATAGAAACCTGATCTGAAGATTCATAGTCAGTGCCTTGCCTAGGCCTCATCAGGAGGGTGATGGGAACCCCTGATCAAGGTAATCAAGTCTTCGGCCATTTTGAGCATCTGTTTTTTGGGTACAGAGGCCTGTCCACGTGGCTCTTGAGTTTGTTTCCTTGCTTTAGAAGGTGCTTTAGTCTTTGCCTTTGTAGCTGGAGTCGTTTTAATGTAAAGATGTTTAGGTCTGAATACACCCTCAGAAGCCATTACCTGCTCAGCGGCTCTGGACCCATCTGAGGGATTAGCGTCCGAGGCTCCAATACCTTGAGTATCCAGCGGCATGGCTGACTGCACGTAGGAGTCGGGAGCGGCCTGCGACTCTACAGTAGCGGGTGTCAGGGGCTGCGAAAGTGCCTCACTGAGAACCGGCGAATGGCTTAGGAGAAGCTTCGTCGTCGGTTTTGGGCCTCGGTTGTTTTTCTCTATCCTTTTCTTTGCGTTTTTTGTACACTCCGGTAGTCGGATGGCTATCCGACATTTCAGGATAATTAAACCGGCGTCCAAAAAAGTTTGAAGCAAAATCATACCGCCACTTAATAGTGCGTTGGTTAAATCTAGCACAAAACCGACAACCAGTAACGTTGTGATCAGGGCCTAGGTGAGGAATACAGTAAGAATGAAAATCCTTATGAGATATTTGCTTTCCAGAAGAAATACAACTATTAACTTTTTCTGACATCGGTCTGGAGCAAGAAAAAAGTTTCCCCAATGGGGTACTTAGCTTTATTGAAGACTTTGGATCTGAAACTCAAATACGAAAATCTCAGGAGTCGGCCGACCGTAACTTATGAACTGCTTCTGCTTCGGGTACCGTGCGGCAAGGAAGACTGAAGAAAATGGCGCTGGCTGCTTCTTTTATACCCCTGACGACCTGAAGTCAGGGAAGGGGCGACAGCAGCCTACGCAGGACCCAAGACTTTAGAATTCAGGCCGGCTGAGGGCAACCTGCCAGCAGGATTACCCAAATGTAATGACTGCAACAGTGAAACACGAAGAACATTTTTGAGGTACTTCCTTGAAGTAACCAAAGTCTAAGTGGAAAACCTTAGAAATGGATCTAAAGATCAATCTACTTTTCCTGTGAAAGAAAAGCTCTTTGAACTGAGTTGCTTGGCTGACATCCCAGGAACACAATCTTGTGTGAGGGAGTCGGTCAAGAAAGACTTCTGAATGTTCTCTTGGTCACAATTTCTGCAGAGAGACCTCTCCCCAGAGAGAGTTCTGACATTTAAAAAAAGACAGACTTTGCAAAGATAAGCAAATCATCTAAATAAGTAAAAATGTGGATACTCTGTAGCCTGCAATGAGCTGTAATTGGAACCAGACACTTGGTGAACACTCTTGGTGCAGTGGGTCATCCAAAGGGTATTGCAGAGAACTGATCATGCAAACCAGATACACAAAACCTTGAGTAACATCTGAAGTCTGGATGAATAGCTTATGTGAGGATAAACATCCTTTAAGTCTAGTCTTACCTACAAACCTGAATGAGAAAAAGGAGGTAACAGATTGTGAAGAGACATCATTTTGAATTTGGGCACTATTACAAACAGGTTTAGAAAAGAAAGGTCCAGAACTGGTTTTCAAAGTGTTTTCTTTATTTGGCACTAGGAACATCCTTGAATAAAATCCCTTCCCCAACTGGGGAGGAGGAACTGAGTCTATCACTCCTTGGGACAGCATGGGTTAAACAGGAGGAAATAAGGCAGTCTTATGTGCAATATGAGGAATGAGCCCCTGGCAAGAAGGAATTTCTTCCCACTGCCATCTGTAACACTGATAAATAATTTTCAGAACTCATTTATCTGAAGAATTTGCTGTCAAAGAGAAAAAAATGGAGATTAAGACTTTTTAGGAGAGAAAAGGGGCCAGGGTTGAATTGGGTCACAAGATCTAACAGTCATTCAAACGCGTTAGACTGTTCTTGGTTTTGGGAGGTTTGAGATTTCATTTTGGAATCCCCTTGTCACTTCTTAAATGTCTGTTTACCTGAATTCTGTTTAGACTACTTATTCTGTTTTTTGCTAAAACTGGATGAGAAAGAAAATCCCTTGGACAATTTGGAAACTCTGGATCAGCTTACCCCTTTAATCATGTTTTGATCACCTCTGCCATCACAGCAACCAAACACAATCTCTTTCTAAGAGACAGAATTTAAAATCTCATTTTTTTTACATCTGGGAAGGTCTGAGAATGCAGCCAAGAAACCCCCCTTAAAACAGTACCAGTGGCCATAGCTCCGGAAGTAGTATAAACACAGTCATACACAGTGTAAGTAGAGGCGACAGCACAGGTCACCAAGTTATTTAAAGCACATTCTTCACAAGAAGAAACTGTAGATAAAACATTTCTCATACCTTCATAATTTGTTAGAACAAACATACGAGCCTGACAATTGCAAATCCTGAAATTCAAAGTTGCAGTACTACTTTTTTTCTCCTATACCTATTAAGTTTCCCCAGAGTAGTAGAGAAATGAAGTGCTTAGCAGACGTCGAGTCAATTAAGACTATAGCTGCTGGATCAGATTTGAAAAAAGTGTATAAAAAATTGAGACTGAAGAAAGTACAGATGTGTACACTTAGCCTAAATGTAGATGTTCAAGTGTATTCACTGTTGCAGTCATTACATTTGGGTAATCTGCTGGCAGGTTGCCCTCAGTCGGCCTGAATAACAAAGTATTGGGTCCTGCGTCGGTTGCGGTCTCCTCTTCCATGACGTCAGGGGTACAAAACATGCAGCCGATGCCATTTTAATCAGTTTTTCTTGCCCCAGATGTCAGGTGCCCCCCCAAATGGGGAGCAAAAATATATATATATATATATATATCTATATATGCAAGTATTTTAGAACACAAAAAAATTTACCTCCAGCTAAAAGAAATACACCACGAAGGCTTTTGAGCATAGTGAAGGAAAGAAGAGGTATAATAATAGAGGAGAAAGGGGGCTGGCGGATGGGTAACCCGGACTGCAACAGTGAATACACTCGAACATCTACATTTATGGTAAGTGTACACAACTGTACTATGTTCTTCGTGTTTCACTGTTGCAGTCATTACATTTGGGTAGAATCCCAAAGCTATGGATGGGAGGATGGAATTAGACAGCATTCGGAGCAGCTATAAGGCCCTGCAGGACAGCAGTGGCAAAGCTTGCCCTGGATTTAGAAAAGAGAGGTAAATGGTAATGTTTTGTGAACGTATGAACTGAGCTCCAAGAAGCAGCTTCTAGAATGTCTCTGGTAGGAACCCCTCTGAGAAAGGCTGCAGAAGTAGATGCAGCCCTGGTGGAATGGGATCTGATCCTCTTGGGGACAGGTTTACCATGGTGAATGTAGCAGAAATGAATACAATGGCTTATCCATTTTGAAATAGTCTGTTTTGATATAGCCTTCCCCTCTGTCCCTGCAGAAAATGCCACCAGTAGTTGCTCAGACTTTCTTAGAGATTTTGTCCTGTTTAAGTAGGATCTGAGTTGTCTGTGTACATCCAATGAATGCAGAATCTGCTCCCTCTTGTTCTGCGGATTTGGGAAAAATGTTGGCAGATGAATGGTCTGGTTAAGAGCCACACTGGATACCACCTTAGGCATAAAAGAAGGACTGGTCCTGAGGGCCACCCTGTCCGGATAAAAGATAATGAAAGGCTCCACTGCCATGAGAGCCTGTAGTTCTGAAAACCTTCTAGCTGAAGTGACTGCTAAAAGAAAGGCAGTCTTCCAAGAAAGAAATTTTATGTCTGCAGTAGCAGCTGGTTCAAAAGGAGGTAGGGTGAGCTTTTCCAGCACAAAATTGAGGTCCCACACAGGAGTCGGTGCTCTCCTAGGAGGTCTCAAATTTCTGGCCCCTCTGAGGTACTGCTTCAGCAGGGGATGAGAAAAGAGAGGAGGCTCTGTGTTGTAATGAGCCGAGATGGCAGAGGCATGGATTTTAATAGAAGAAAAAGATAGGCTCGTGTGAAGCATCTCAGTTAAATATTGCAAAATCTGAGGAATATTGGGCATTGCTGTGTTTATTCTTTGTGCTTGGTTCCAGGCACAGAATCTCTTCCATTTATCAGCATAAGATTTTCCAGTACTAGGCCTTCTAGCCTACAAAATGACATCCATCATGGGTTTACTGAGAAATGTGATTGGTGAAATTAGTTGATTAGCCATGCTGCAAGATTCAGAGTTTGGAGAGGAGTGTGCAGAACTTGATAGTTCTGCTGAGACGATAGATGAGGTGTCTGAGGCAAGTACCACGGAGGAAGGTGTGACATATTCCTTAGAAGCAGGTACCAGTGTTGGCGAGGCCAGTCCAGAGCAATCAGAATAATTTTTGGTTTTTCCCGTCTGACTTTTAGTAAAACCTTGGAGAGGAGAGGCAGAGGGGGAAAGGCATAGACTGATAGGTTTTTCCAGCTGAAGGATACAGCATCCACTTTCCAAGCTTTTTTGTGGCGAGTCCCTGTGCAAGATTTGTCCAACTGGTAGTTTTGGGGAGAGGCAAATAGATCTATGTCTGGGCTTCCCCATTTTTGTGTCAACATCCTGAAGATTTGTGGATCCAGTTTCCATTCGTGTGGGTCCATAAGATTTCTGCTTATGTCGTCTGCCAGAGTATTTTGCTTTCCTGGCAGGAATTGAGCTTGTAGATGTATTTGGCAAGTCAAGGCTGTGTTCCACAAGACCATGGCTAGTCTGCAAAGGGGGTAGGAGTGGGTACCCCCCCTGCTTGTTTACATACCACATAACTGTGGTGTTGTCCGTCTTTATCAGTAGTTGTCCTGGATGAAGGAAGTCCTTGAAGGCTGTCAGAGCATTCTGTACAGCTAGCATTTCTTTCTGGTTGATATGTAGGTGCATTTGATTTGGGCTCCATTCGCCCCGAATGCATCTCCCTGCCAGATGGGCCCCCCCCCCAAGTATAATCTGATGCATCTGTAGTTAGGGTTTGGGTGGCAGGGGGTAAAATGAATGACAGTCCCTTGTTTTGGTGACAGGCCTCTGCCCACCAAAGGAACTCCTGTTGCAGGCAAGGAATGAGAGGAATCATTGTTTCCAGGCTGTGACAATGTTGGCTCCATAAGCTTTTTAGGTACCATTGAAGTTTCCTCATATGCAGTCTTGCATATGGAATTAGTAGAATGCAGGATGCCATGAACCCCAAAGCCTGTAAAACCTGTCTTGCAGATAACTGGGTTTTTGTGGCCACTTGTATGTTGTCAATTGAATTTGTTTGTCTGGCGTGAGGTAAGCCATCTGGGCAGTTGTAGTCAAGCTTGCACCCAGGAATGTAATTATTTGAGAGGGTACCAGGTGTGATTTCTTTTCGTTTATGGTGTACCCTAGGCATGTTAAAAGCCTTTTTACAAACGCCAGATGTTGTAGAAGAGTGTCCTCGTCCTCTGCCTGAATTAGACAATCATCCAGATAAGGATAAATTTGAATGTTTCTTTGTCTGCAAAATGCAATTATTGGTGCCAGACACTCTGTAAAGACCCTGGGCACAGTAGATAAGCCAAAGGGCAGTGCAGAGAACTGGTAATGCAAATAGCCTGCTTTGAAGCGGAGGTATCTTCTGCAAGATTCCCTGACTGGGATATGCAGGTAAGCCTCTTAAGTCTACAGTTACCAACCAGGCATTCTTGCCTGGCATAGGCAGTAGCTGCTGTAGAGTCAGCATCTTGAATTTTGGAATGTCCAGGAAAGTATTTAGAATGGATAAGTCCAAAATTGGATGCCATGATTTGTCTTTTCTGGGTACCAGGAAAAGTCTTGAATAAAAACCTTGTCCTTTTTCCTTTTCTGGTACTGGTTGAATAGCCCCCATATCCAAAGGGACATGACTTGTTTCTGGGCCTCTGCCCACTGATTTGGTGGCAGGTCTTGGCCATCCGTTTGGAATTGGCAATGTGTGGAAATGAAATCTGTACCTCTGGGATACTATATTTAAGACCCACTTGTCCTGGGTAATTAGATGCCAATTTTGAGCATGAAGTGAGAGTTTTCCCCCCAAAGGGGCTGCCAAAAGATAAATGCTTGAAAATGGCAGAGGAAAGTCATTGAGACTGTTTACCGTAGGGTGGTGCTTTGCTACTTCCTGATTTGGAGGTGGAGGCACCCCATTTATTTGTCCTGCAAGATCCTTGTGACTGAAACCTGGAGCCTTTGGAGTGCCTGGGTTTGACCTGAGCAGCTCTGTTGGGCAATGGGAAGGACCAATTCTTAGTAGGAAAGTGCCTACTGAACCTGGGTGGCTGCACTTGTAAGAAATCTTTTACAGTTTGCATAGATTTAGCTTTGTCTTCCATCTTTTTTTAAAGTTTCTTCTGCCTTATTACCAAACAGACTGTCCTGTTGTAAAGGAGCATCCAACAATTTAGCTTTAACATTACTATTTCTACATTTAACTAATTAGGTAGGGGTTCTACTCTAACATTTGGCAAGTATATGCGTCTGTTTGTAGGACAAATTATTTTACATGTTAAGCAGAGTGCCTCTTTGGCCCTCTTCAAAAGGAACCTTGACGATTGGATGGGAGAAAGGAAATTCACCCCGGGGATCACGTCAGTCGCCCTGCTAGACAGGGGGGTCCAGGGAAGTAAACAGTGTGGGAAGAAACAGCCAGGGAATTGTTATGGCTAGGCTTGTATAGGCCCCTAGGGCCGATAGCCTAGTACCAAACTATGAACCTATGGAACATGATCAGGCAGATTTTGCTCCTTGAGCCAAGCATGCCTTCTCATCACTGATCCAGTTACGGCGGCCCTGCAAGAGGCCTCCAAGGAATAAAAACCACATCGCAAAGTATGCTTTTCAACTTGTTCAGCTGAATGCAATAAATCCTGTAACTATTTTTCACACAATCGGAAATCAACATAATTTTCTGTTTCAGTAAGCCCGTGACATGCTGTTGATATTTAAGCATATGAAATTGAAAATTTAAAGCCCTGATTGCCAGGGTTGCAGACGTATAAACCTTCTTACCCCATCTATCCAGTCTCTATCAGAAGGGGTAAGATTTTTAGCTGTAGAAGCCTTAACACCCTTGGGACCCTGAGAAATAGTTTCAGGGTCAGCAGTAGGATTTTTGAAAAGAAACTTGTGGGAATCAGGGACCCTGTAATATCTATCTGGCTTACTGGGAGCCGGAGGCAGGGAATCAGGAGCCATGCTGGACTCTGAGAAAACATAATCAACAATGTCTAAAACAGGAGGTATAGCCAAAGGCCTATGCTGAGGAAGAAGAAGAAAATCCCTAAGCCTCTTTTTGGATTCTGAAAAGTCCTGACTCTTCCCAATGAAAATGTTCCCTTAAGGTATGCAAAGTCTCTCCAAAAGAAAAATCCTCAGGAGGAGAAGCAGAAGGGATGGATTCTTCTGCATCAGAGTCCTCATAAGGTGGGATAGAAAATTCCAGATCAGAAGAGGAATCAGCAGAAATGGAAACCTGATCTGAAGATTCATAATCAGTGCCTTGCCTAGGCCTCTTAGCAGGAGGGGGTTGGGAACCCCTGATCAAGGTAATTAAATCCTCAGCCATTTTGATCATTTGTTTTTTAGGCATAGGGACCAGAGCACGTAGCTCATACGTCGGATTTTTAGACAAAGTAGTTGGTTTTGGTCTTGTTTTTGATGATGGCGTCTGTTTAATATGCAAATCTTTAGGCCTGAAAACACCCTCAGAAGCTGGTGCCTGTTCAGCGGCTCCGGACCCATCCAAGGGAGAGACATCCGTGGGTTCAATACTTGAAGAATCCCGCAGCATACCGGACTCAGAATGGGTCTCGGTAGAGGCCTGCGACTCAAAAGTAACGGGCATCAGGGGCTGCAAAAGCGCCTCACTGAGTACCGGTGAACCAGTGACTGGCTTAGGAGAAGCGTCGTCGTCGGTTTTGGACCTCGACGGTCTGTCTCTGTCTTTTTCTTTGCGTTTTTTGTGAATTCCGGTAGTCAGATTGCTAACAGACGACATTTCAGGATAGTTAAATCTTGAACCAAAGTATTTAGAAGCAAAAATATACCAACGCTTAATAGTGCGTTGGTTAAATTTAGCACAAAACCGACAGCAAGGCACATTGTGGTCAGGGCCTAGGCAAGGAATACAGTACAAATGAAAATCCTTATGAGGTATTGGCTTCCCACAAGTAATACAATTATTAACTTTTATTGACATCGGTAAGGAGTAAGAAAAAGTTTCCCAAATGGGTTACTTAGCTTTAGTTTGAAGACTTCGGTTCTGAAACTCGAAAACAAAAATTTCAGGAGTCTGCCGACCGGCACTTGCAAACTGCTTCTGCTTCGGGCACTGCGTGGCAAGAAAGACTGATTAAAATGGCTTCAGCTGCATGTTTTATACCCCTGACATCATGGAAGAGGAGACAGCAACTGACGCAGGACCCAAGACTTTGTTATTCAGGCTGACTGAGGGCCACCTGCCAGCAGATTACCCAAATGTAATGACTGCAACAGTGAAACACGAAGAACATCTTTATACATCCTATCTGCCTTTTTAGGGACAGCTGGCTGACTATTAGGAAAGCTGCAGGCAATAATACACACATCCTCTAATGCAGATAGGACAGGAGGAATGAGTGTAGGTTCTGGAAAATCCTTCTGTAAAAGCTCACCGTAGTTTCTGATGGACTGAAAAACCTCTACCAATGGAAAAAAAGTATAACATTCCAGTAATAGTCTCGGAGAAACAGAAACTCTCACAGGGAGAACCAGTAAAGTACAGTTGTGTACACTTCCCATAGATGTAGATGTTCGGGTGAATTCACTGTTTCAGTCATCACATTTGGGTTATCCTGCCAGGGTAGCCCTCGGCCGGTCCAAATACCAGAGGTTCAGAATTTCTGTCGGTTGCTATCGCTTCAGAACTGAAGTCAGGTCTGTCAGTAGTATAAAGTAAGGCAGCTGATGCCATTACATCAGTTTTTCTTGCCCTAACCTGTCAGGAGCCCCCAAGTAGGAGCCAGGTTCTGGTGGAAGAAACCCACCAGTAGAAAGTAAATACCAGTATGTCCCTTGTAAGGAAAGAGAAGAAAAAAGGGGGATGGAGGAAGGGAAACTAGGACTGGAACAGTGAATACACTCGAACATCTACATTTATGGTAAGTGTACACAACTGTACTATGTTCTTTGTGTTTCACTGTTGCAGTCATTACACATTTGGGTCGATTCCCAAAGCTGAGGAAATGAGTGGAAGCAATCAAGGAAACTAGGGGCTGGCTAGGATGCCCTGCAAGACTGCAGAGGCAAACCCTGCCCTGGATTTGGAGGAGAGAGGCAGGTGGTAAGGTTTGGTAAAAGTGTGAACAGATGTCCAGGTGGCAGATGTCCAGGATGTTCTTGGTGGGGACTCCTCTGAGGAAAGCTGCAGAGGTGGCAGCTGCTCTGGTGGAGTGAGTCCTGACCCCTTTGGGGGGAGGCTTTTCGTGTTGTTTGTAGCAGAAATATATGCAGTGTGGTAACCATTTGGAGATGGTTTTGCCTTCTGCCCCTGTAGCAATGCTAACCAGCAATTGATCAGACTTTCTGAAGGATATAGAATCTGAGCTGTCTGCGCATATCTAGAGAGTGCAGGATCCTTCCCCCCTTGTTCTGGGGATGAGGAAAAAAGGTGGGCAAATGAATGGATAGGTTGAGAGCCATACTGGCCACCACCTTGGGCATGAAGGACGGGTTAGTCCTGAGAGATACCTTGTCAGCATGGAAGATGATAAAGGGTTCCACAGCCATGAGTGCTTGCAGCTCAGAGACTCTTCTGGCTGAAGTGATGCCCAGAAGGAAAGCTGTCTTCCAAGAGAGAAAGTTTAGCTCTGCAGAAGAAGCTGATTCGAAGGGTGGCAAGGTGAGCTTTCCAATACAAAGTTAAGGTCCCAAGCTGGGGTTGGTGCTCTTCTAGGTGGCCTCAAGTTGCTAGCCCCTCTTAGGAACTGTCTGATCAAGGGGTGTGAAAAAAGAGGCTGCTCAGTGGGAAAATGAGCAGATAGCAGAGGCATGAATTTTAATAGATGCAAAAGAGAGGCCACTGTGTAGTAGGTCAGCTAAGTAAACCAGGATGAGAGGGGAGGGCTGTGCCGTATTGGCTCCCTTAGCCTGAATCCAGGTGCAGAACCTTTTCCATTTGTCAGCATAAGACTTTCTAGTGCTAGGGCGTCTGGCCTCACATATAACATCTAGAACCTGTTTACTGAGGTTGGCAAATTGATTGGGGGTTAGGGAATAAGCCAAGCTGCCAAACTTGAGTGTCTGCATTTGGGGATGCATGAATTCCCCTTCCCTCTGGGTCAGGAGGTTTGGAACCTGAGGAAGATGCCATGGTGGCACTGGGGACAGGCTGCGCAGCATAGGGTACCAGTGCTGCCGAGACCAGTCTGGAGCTATAAGAATTGTCCTTGGTTTTTCCTCCTTTACTTTGAAGAGTACCCTGGGGATGAGAGGTAGTGGAGGAAAGGCATAGACAGATAGATTGACCCAAGGGAAGGACAGGGCATCCACTTTCCAAGCCATGCAGTGATGCTCCCTGGTGCAGAATTTTTTGAGCTGATGGTAGGTGTGGGAGGCAAAGAGGTCGACCTTCGGGATGCCCCATTTCTAAGTTATTAGGGTGAAGGTTCTTCTGTTGAGCTGCCACTCGTGTGGGTCCAGAAGATTTCTGTTTAACTGGTCTGCCAGTGAGTTGAGAGAACTTGGTAGGAATTGTGCTAACAGGTGGAGTTGAGGCTGTGCACCAAAGGGTCATGGCCAGCCTGCATAGAGGGCAGGAGTGAGTCCCTCCCTGCTTTTTGATATACCACATTACAGTGGTGTTGTCTGTTTTGATCAGAAGAGCCCCTGGGGAGAGAAGGAGCTTGAAAGCTATCAAGGTGTGGACAGCCATCATCTCTTTTTGGTTGATGTGCAGAGGGATTTGCTGTGGGCTTCAATGGCTCTGTATGCACCTGCTGTCCAGGTGTGCACCCCAGGAGTAGTCTGATGTGTCTGTGGTGAGGGTCTGGGCAGAGGGGGCTGGTGAGAAAGGTAGACCCTTGTTGTGGGAGCATGCTGTTGCCCACCAAAGAAAATCTTTTCTGAGGCAAGGAATTATAGGTATAAGAGTCTCCAGATCTTGAGAGCACTGACACCAAAGGCTTTTTAGGTACCATTGAAGTTACCTCACATGCAGTCTGGCATATGGAATGAATAGTATGCAAGATGCCATGAACGCCAGAGCTTGCAGGATCTTCCTTGCAGATAGCTGGGGTCTGGTGGTTAGTTGAGAGAAATAGGCAGTCAGGAAAATTTGCTTTTCTGGTGTAAGGAATGACATCTGGGATGCTGTGTCCAGGATTGCACCCAGGAATATAATCCTTTGGGTGGGCACTTGTTTGGATTTCTTTTCGTTGACTGTGTACCCTAGGGAGGTTAGTAGGGACTTTACAAAGGACAGGTGCATGAGCAGCTTTTCCTGGCTATCTGCCTGAATTAGGCAACTGTCTACGTATGGGTAAATCTGGATAGTCCTTTGTCTGCAAAAGGCAATGGCCGGAGCCAGACATTTTGTCAAAACTCTGGGAGCAGTAGATAAAGCCAAAGGGAAGCGCAGAGAACTGAAAGTGCTGAGATCCTGTCCTGAAATGGAGATATTTCCTGCATGATTCCCTGACAGGAATGTGGAGGTAGGCCTCTTTTAGATCTAGGGTGGCTAGTCAAGCATCCTTGGACAGCATGGTTAGCAGCTGCTGGAGGGTGAGCATTTTGAATTTTGGGATCACCGGGAAGGTGTTTAGAATGAATAGATAAGAGGATGGGGCAACCAGGTGCCCTCTTCTCTGGGTACCAGAAAAAGTCTGGAGTAGAAACCTTGGCCTCTGTGCTATACTGCCCTCATAGAGAGCAGGGAAAGCACTTACTTTTGCACCTCTGCCCACTGGTTTTGAGGTAGATCTGTTAACCTTTTTGAGGGAGGAAGGGTGTGGAAAGAAAATTTGAATACCTGGGACACTATGTTGAGAACTCAGCAGTCGTTGGTAATGGTGGCCCAGGTGCTTGCGTGAAAGGAGAGTTTTCCTCCTAGGGGTAAGTGAATGTGGGCAGAGGGAGGGGGTGGGGGAGGTGAGTCATTGTGAGTTCTTACCATAAGGGGGTGGCTTAGAACTCCCTGGTTTTTAAGTGGAGGCAGTCCACTGCTTACAACTCTGCATTCCTTGTGGCTGCTGTCTGGGGGGTCTGGTTCTCCGGGATCTGGGCTGGACTGGCTTAGTGGGAGCAGGAAAGGACCAGTGCTTGGTGGGACAATGCCTGCTGAACCTGGGTGGCTGGTCCTGTAAGAAATCCTTAACTGTCTGCATAGATTTTGCTTTTTCTTCCATCCTTTTTAAGACCTCTTCTGCATTAGTGCCAAATAAGTTGTCTCTGTGCAAGGGGGCATTCAACAATTTAGATTTGACATGGTCTGGTAAGGGCTGTTCCTTAAACCATGCATGCCTTCTAATGATAGATCCGGTGACTGCTGCCCTGCAAGAAATTTTTAGGGCATCAAAACCACAGTGCAAGGTGTGTTTAGTTACTTGAATTGCAAAATGCATTAACTCTTGTAACTCTTTAGATTCTGCAGAAGCAGGAAAGGAATATATTTTTTGTTGGAGGAGTTCCAGGGTACGTTGCTGAAATTTTAGCATATGGAAGTGACAATTTAGTGCCGTGACAGCAAGAGTAGCTGAGGTGTATACTTTTTTACCCAGTCTGTCTAGTGCTCGGGAATCCTTATCTGAGCAGGTGGGATTCTTAGCAGTGGTTGCTTTAATCCCTTTAGGCCCTTGAGAAATTACCTCAGGGTCAGCAGTAGGATTTTTAGAAAGACTTTTGTGTGAGTCAGGGACTCTATAGTACCTGTCTGGTTTTCTGGGTGCAGGAGGGAGGGTGTCAGGAATCAAGCTAGATTCCAGGAAAACATCCTCCACAACATCCAGGACTGGGGAGGATGGCCAAGGGGTCTGTGCTGTGGAAGATCTAAGAATTCCCATTCTCTCATTTTAAACTGAGGGAAGTCCTGACTCTCCCACTGGAAATACTCCTATAAGGTATAGAGTTTCCCCCAAAGGAAAAATCCTCTGGGGGAGAGGCGGAAGGGATGGAATCCTCTGCATCAGAATCCTCATAAGTACAGAGGGGTTGCATGTCTTCATATTCAGATGCATCAGTCTCATCTGATTTTTGTTCAGACAAAACTACAGGGGACAGATCTGCTTTCTTTATGGAGAGGGTAGCTTCACTTCCCCTGATCAGCATAAGGTCTTCCGCCATTTTAAGCATTTCAGACTGAGGCAAGGAAGCAGGTGCCTGAGATTGGGTAGTCTGTTTCTTGGGTGTGCTTCATACCCTGGGCCTAAGAAACTCGGTCGTTTTCAAAAGAACGGTAGTTGCGAAAGACTAAGTTGGTTTGTGTCGAGAATCAGTAGTGCGAAGGACTTTCTCGGAAGCCAGTGCCTCCTCAGCGGCTCCAGACCCATCCAAGGTAGTGACGACCGCAGGATCCTTAGTCGAAGAAGAGGTTTGCAGCATACCGGACTCCGAAAGGGTCTTGGTACCGGCCTGCGAATCCACAGGAACAGGCATCAGGGGCTGCGAACGTGCCTCACTGAGGACTGGAGAACTAATGACTAGCTTAATGGAAGCGTTGTCAGTAGGTTTGGACCTGTGCAGTTTGTCTCTGTCTTTATCTTTACGTTTTTTTGGAAGATTTGCTGTCGGATGCTTACCGAAGCCATATCAGAGTTAGAGGACTGTAAGCGAAAATATCTAGCTACAGTAAGGGCCCGATGACAGATCGTTCTGGTGTTGAACAAAGCACAGAAGCGACAGCAGGGGATGTCGTGGTCTGGGCCTAAACAAGTGACGCAGTACTTTATACTACTGACGACCTGACATCAGTCCTGAAGCAACAGCAACGGACATAGAAATACTAAGCCTCTGGTATTCGGGCTGGCCAAGGGCTACCCTGGCAAGGATAACTCAAATGTGATGACTGCAACAGTGAAACATGACCATCTGAGTTCTCCTCTGAGTCTAAATCAGAACTCTGTGGACAAAATCCTGAAGCCTTTCCTGCATCTTCTTGTTTAGATGTAGAATATCTTCTGAAAAAGAGGAATCCCTCTTTTACTGGAAACTACGCACGTATATTCCTGGCACATTCATGCATCTTTGAGACAGCTTTGGTTTTGCAGCATAATGGAGGACACAAAGCGGTCAAAGACATGGTTACCAAAAACTGGTCGATATTTGAACCAGATGATATTTACAGACTGGTGGCAGAACACCCACCTTTTTTCTACAAGACAGCAAGTAATGATAAAAAAAAAAAATGGATTTTGTGAAATTGAATATTTAAGGGATTTGTCTTCTGAAAGTGGGTAACCCACTAAACTACTGGTTGAGGTCATGAATGAGATGAAAGGGATGCTGATAATTCCACCCTTTTAAGGAGCTGGTGTACAAACAGTAACTTACTGAAAAATTGCTGACACGTACGGTGCAAATTGTAATAAGTAGTATAACACAGTTGGATATGTGGCTATTATCTAAGTAGATGATAGGTAATAATACAAAAATAAAAGCAAGAGTAAACTATTTACATACTTACAAATTTCCATAATCCCAGTATTAAATATGCATGCTGAGAAATTATGAATGCAGGATTTTGTATAGCAACAGCACTGCTCATTACAGATTTTTTCCACATACTGAGAGATTTTTACTGACACCTAGCATCACTGCACATATTTCATACCTTCCAAACACTGTTTATGCATCTTTAAAGGATTTTTTATGAATCATTTGTTTTACATATGGTGCACAAACTCAAGCTGACACCATTTATTACATCAATTCATACTGTGGTCTGATTTCTTTGATGTATTCATTTATACCTCTTTAGGAATCTGACTGTAGAAATTTCAAAATTGACATATAAAAACTGACATCGGGAAATTATATAATTTTTAAAATGTATTCATTCATCATACTGTTTCAATTAAATTGCCAATAAAAGTTCCTATTTAACCGTTTATCAAAATCTTGCAATCATTCTTTTTATTATTCATGTCTACTTATACAAATATGTGTTTTAACGCTGCCGTGTTATTTATGGGGTTATATTAACACTTGCATAAGTTCATAGGTTGGTACTAGGCTATTGGCCCTAGGGCCTATACAAGCCTAGCCATAACAATTCCTTGGCTATTTCTTCCCACAATATTTATTTCCCTGAACCCCTGTCTAGCAGGACGACTGACGTGATCCCCGGGGTGAATTTCCTATCTCCCATCCAGTCGTCAAGGTTCCTTTTGAAGAGGGCCAAAGAGGTGCAATACTTGACATGTATGGGCAGTCTATACCAGAGTCTGGGGAGTCTCTGGGTCAGCAACCTATCCCTCCAGCATGTTTTGCTCATTGTGATGACAAGGTTTAGATCCCTGGAGTGTGTGGCTCTGAGGGATTGGGATTTCTTAAAGTGTAGCATGTCCAACAGCTCTGGGTTTGACATGGTCTTGTATGTTAAGCAGAGATAGCCTTTGAGTAGACGATATGCGACAGAGTATAGCTGGAGTTTTTTTAGATGGTCAGCATAGGACATCTGCTTTAAGCCTGTGATTCTTTTAGTGAGGTATTTCTACGGCCTTTCCAGTTGCTGCAGATGCCTTGAGAGGTACATGCCAAACGGGGTGTCGTATTCTATAATGGGTCTAATGAGGGATGAGTACAGTGGGACAATGACCTCCTTTTTTCTGGATGAAAAGCCCTTAGTGATGAGGTGTGCGTGCCACAGAGGGATTTCCTGACTGTTGTGGCGATGTGGTTATTGAAGGTGAGACCACTGCCCACCTGTGTCCCTAAGTTTCTTATCACACTTTTGGTGTTTAGTGTACTGCCACCTATGTGGTAATTCACGGGTACATGCTTTTTCCCAAAGGGGATAACTATACATTTCCTGGCACTGTGCTTGAGCCCATGGCTGTGGCACCAAGCATCTGTTTCTGTAAGGCCCCTTTGTAGAATATCCACATCATTTGGGGATTCAATAATGGCTCCCAGTTTGCAGTTATCTACGAACTTTGTTAGCCAGAGTCCCTTAGTGTTGGCCTGTACTTCAGAGAAGTAGATGCCAAACAAGAGCGGTCCCAGGACTGAGCCCTGAGGTACTCCACTTGTCTGGAGCTGGATTTGGAGTCGGCTACTTTTACAGTGTGGGTTCTGTCAGTAAGCCAGCTGATAACCCATTGAGTGACGTAGGGATTAATGCCCAGCTTAGTAAGTTTATCTATGATTCCAGAGTGCGGGATGGTGTCGAAGGCCTTGGCGAGGTCCAGAGAGGCTGTGTGGACCTCCTTACCCTCGTCCACAGCTCTGGAGACTGACTTGAAGAAGTCAAACACGTTCAGGAGATGAGATCAGCCCTTCACGAACCCAAACTGTGTGGGGTCCTGTGTTTGAAGGTTGCCAATGTCTGTTTATAAGTTCCAAGATAATACGTTCCATGGCCTTGCAGATCAGGCTCGTCAGACTGATGGGGCAGTAGTTCCCAGGATCCAAGGTGGACCCCCCCCCTCCCCATGTGGAGTGGGATAACTGTAGCTGTGCGCCACTCAGTGGGCACGAAGCCTGAGGTGAGGCTATGATTAAACATGACACTTGGGTGAGGTGCCAGTTCATTTTGTAGTTCATGCAGTAACACACCCAGGATGTCGTCTGGTCCCATGTATGCTGTATTCTTAGCTTTGGAGTGCATGTTTTTTACCTGTGTGGCCATTACCTGAATTTGGCAAGCTTTCAGTATTGAGATGGGCCCTTTAGGAGGTGAGAGGGGGGTGAAGTTGGCACTGAATTGATCTGCCAGGATATTGGCAATATCCTTGGGATCAGTATATTTAATGCTATTCTGTTGTAGCTTTGAGCACTGCCATATAGATTCTTGACATAGCTATAGAATGCACTGTGATTGTCTTTGGAATCTTTGGCAATTTTATTTTCATAACTAGCTTTGGAGGATTTTATGAGGGATCTCAGCTTCTTTCTGAGGCTGGTAAGGGAGTTTTCTGCATCCTGGGATTTTCCTCTTTTCTGAAACACTTTCTTCTTTTTGTTGTAAAGTTTGCTTATGGCAGGGGACCACCAGATTGGCTTCCCGTTTTTGGAGGACAGCATCTTGGTTCTATTTGGGATGGCACGATTCATGCACGAGTGGATCTGCTCGTACAGTGCCTTAGTGTAGGATTCAGCAGTCGAACTTTCAGTTCCCGTCTACATGGGTTGTCATGACGTTTGTCACTTCTGACCTGAGTAGCATGAAGTTGGCTTTGGAGAAGATTTTTATGGAGATTTCCTTACTGGGGGGGGTGGGGGTGGGGGAGGGATGTGGATGTTATGGGTGATTAGCTTATGGTCAGACCTGACCAATGAGGGGGAGATCATAGGTGTGGAGCATCGATTTCCCATGGTGGTAATGACCAGGTCTAGGATATTGGAGCCACTGGTGGGACTATGGATTAGTTGATCCAGGGCATTGGAATTTAAGAATTCCAAGAACCATTGGGCAAAGGTGTTGGTACACGAGTAGTTTTCCCAGTTAATGGCAGGGTAGTTGAAATCACCCTGCATTTGGGTATTTAGTTATATCTTAACATTTTCCAGTATGTTTAGAAAGGTGTAGTGAAAATCTTGGGGCATGGTGGGGGATCTGTAGCGAGCTAAAATTTGGATTGCAGTCTTACCTACTGCTAGTTGCACCTGGAATTTCAGACTCACTGTGTTGGGCAACTAGCCTGGTGGCGTGAATATCCTTGGTGAATATGGACACTCCTCCACCTTTAGTGTTTCAGTCATGGTTTGGTGGCCGACGTGTGGTAAGAGTTGTAGCCTGGTATTGCAGGGGTGCTCTCTGGAGCCTTGAAACAGGTCTCAGTTACTGTACAGATATCGATGTTCTCCATTTTTAGGAGTGCCTCGATAGAGTGCACTTTGAGGTTTAGACGTCTAGCATTGAGTAGCATTACCTTCAGATTTTGCATGCTTGTACATGTTATGGCGATGGTTTTGTCATTTGAACTTTGCCTAAAAAAGGCACTATAGGGGTGGCAAGAGCCTTAGCCAGTAACCTGAATCCCAGGGGAAACAGGTGTAGACCATCTCTGGCAAAGCATCATGGTCTGTCGATCATGTCGTCCCAGTCAGACAGATAATGGATCCCCTTTGAATGACACCAGAAGGTTAGCCAATTGTTGAAGTCAATCATTTTGTCCTTATACTCTGGTATCATTCTGGGCAAAGGTAGGATGCTACTCCGGGCTAGGGTCATACCTGCCTGGCCCACATGATCCAAGAGCTCTTCCATGTCTCTTTTCATGTAGTCTAGGGAGGTACGTCTCAAGTCATTCATTCTAACATGGACAATGACAGTCATATTTGTACTTGTTGTGGAGTGACTTGAGTGCATGCATTATGTGGCGAATCCTGGCACCAGACAGGCAGCTGACTGTAATTTTCTCCTTGTTCAGCCAGGTGAGTGGGACAGCAGTGTGCTTGACTATAGAGTCACCTATGACTAAAGTGTTGGGTATGTTGTCTTGCCTTAGGGGCTGTTGTTGGGTGGAACACTGGTGTTGTGAGCTATGTGACACTTTGGTTGTAACTGGGTTTGCATTTCAGCTTCGGAGGTCCTTGTTGCTTGGGCAGGTTACTGTTAACGGCCTCTGCATATGAGGGTTTAGTGCTGCTATGTAAGGGTGTTGGTGGTGTGGGTTTAGAAGGGCTGTGTGTTGCCTGAGGTGTAGTGCGGGTGTTAACCTTCTCCTCTTGACTGTCTAGCACAATCTTGGGTGGAGAGAGCTTTGTTTCCAGTTTGGCTATGTAAGTGCATCTCTTGCAGGTTGTAGTGTTGGGTGGTAGGAGGAGAAGGTTGTCTGTGTACATGAGGCAATTGCTGCATTTCCCCAGTATGTCCAGATTCACCAGGTGGACAGGAGAAATCACCGGAAGTTGACCCTTGGACATGTCTGCCTTGGTGCATTTTTTGCCAAGTACAAGAGCTGTTTTCCCTTACTTTAGCAAGGCACTTTGCAGTTATAGGCTGTTTAGTGCCTATGATTACTTTCTCCTTATTAACAAGGAGAGTTGAGTGCTTGTATCAGTTTAAGGCTTCCTAGTGCTTTCCAGCAGGTTTTAGAGCCAGTGCTCGTTACAGAGATGCTTAAAGGTAAGATGAAAAATATGGTTTATCCTAAACACTGCAGTGTGCACTAGAAGAGTCAGATGTGAAAGTAGGTAACTTAAGTTTTAGTGCAGAGTCTCTATTTTTAAAAACGGCAAGATAGATTGAAAGGGGTGGTCATTTTTGTATTCTGGTACTATGGAATACAGTAGGATGGGACGATAAATTTAAATAGTTGAAATGATAATTTTGCACTTACTCGCACAAGCCAGTAAAAACAGAGAGGAAATGAGATACATGGTCAAATTAACACAAGGGGCAGGCAACTAGAAAGACAGTGGTGTTTAAGAACACAACAGTAACCGTGTCGGAGGGCGGAGAAAAAATTTCTGCCTGACTCACAACAGACAGAGCTGTGGTCTGTTTTCAAGTTTTAATATGCAATTAAAACCAGAATACAAGTAAAACACAAGGTAAAGAAAACAAATCACAGTATTCAAAATAGAAAAAGGCAATAAAGTAATACAAAATACAACAAATAAAAAGCAAACTAACCTTTCCCTCACAGCAAAGTATAAGAGTATGAGAGAGCCTTTCTAGTAAAGTTCTGTTTACAGTTCTGAAGTCAGTTTTATGTTTGGATGAAAGCGCTGTAATCAATTCACGTTACTGGTGTTTATTAAACATATTACATTCTGTAACTGGGGACTGCTTTGTTCAGTCCTGTGGAATTTATCCATAGGACCAAAAATATGAGGCCAAATCTGCACATTCTGCGAAAATCTGTACAGCTGAAAAGTATTGAGGGGGGGGGGGGGGTTCAGAAAATTGTCTGGATTTATAAATGAAGCCTGAAAATAGGAACGCAACTTGCAAAAACAACTGTCTCTTATGAAGGGGTAAATCATGCCTGAAAATAGGTATAGCTGAGAGATTTGTGCACTCTCTTCAGTTGGCAGTACATATCAAGGATGTGAATGGAGTCTGCTCTGGTACAGAAAATTAAATGGACGTGTTCAAGGGCAATTCAATGCAGGATTTTCTGAGTGTACCCTATTCTTCAGAAAGATCAGACACTGTGGCTGAGACACTTCAGCAGCTTGCAGTGGTGGCAAAGGTTGTTTAAGAATTTTCTTTTTTTTTCTTGCGGTTGGAAGAACTGACGAACTTGCACTGCTCCATGGCTAAGCCAAAAAAGATGCTAGATTCCATGGAAGCTTGGCAGCAGCAAATGGTAAAATATGTAAATCATAAAGCACTTTTAACACTTACCCCAACTCCCAAAAGTAAAATGAAACAATTTTACCATAGAAAAAGTTTAAAATTAGTTTTAACAACTTTTAGCCACAAAAGTAAAAAGTGACACTCCCTTTTAAAATAATTAAAAGTCACATGATAGTCATTAAAAACACCTTTTCCTAAATTAAATAAGTTTTACAGAAAAAGATAGATAGCTATCTCAAAAAGTAAAGTGGAAGCCCTCCCTCAAAGGGAACTTACCTGTCCAGCAGTGGAAAACCATTAGCCGACTGGTGATCATTAAAAGCCCTCAGGAGAAGTGCTCTTTAGAAGTAAGAAAGCTCTGAAAGGCTGTTTCCCCAAAACTAAATTTTCAGTCAGCTCAGCTTGAGAGAATGAATGCGTTGGGTGTGTGAAGGGTATCCTGAAAGCTCTGGAAGCTGGCGGACCTGTTATAACCTTAACAGTACAATACCCATATAGCTAATGCTACTACAGCAGTGATTAAATGATAAACACCTGGAATTCTCCACCAAGGTTATATACAAAATGCAAAACTGACCACAAAGAAAAAATGCAGTCCCCACTTTAAAACATATTACGTAAGCATTGACTGTGTAACAAAACAAAGATTAGAAAACTTGAAAGCACTAGCCAGAAAGTTCTCAGTGTGACAACATAATCTGAAGGATGTTGCTGTAGATGTCAACTTCAGCAACAGCTAAAGATATTCAAGAATGCTGGTACCATCCAAGATACCTAGACATTACGTGATTTAGTAAAACAATGGGTAAGACATTCACGCACCACAGAGCTACACATTTCATGTATATCAGTTTCCTGAAAATTGTGGGCACCAGGATATACAGCCATAGTATCAAACACAACCACCTTTAAATTCCTTCAAAGTGCTTTGTAGACTAGCCACAAAAACATGCTAGAAAAAAACTCAACCAGTAGACTGCATTCTCTCATGAGAACAATTACAGTTTTTATGGCAGATGTGTATTCAGAGTTCAATTCCTGAGACACTTCAAAACCCATCAATGAACTACAGTAAAGATTATCCTCCAAAGTGGAACTATTCTGGAATGCTGAAGAGAGTACCAGTAACAAACATAGTTATGATCCTACAGCAACATAAACGAAGGCATATGGTCATTATGTTTCATCAAAACATTACATAGGTATTAAAAAATCTGCACTTTATACACTTACTCTGACTAGGGCATCATCAATAATGTGATCTCGTCTGACCTTCAGTCTCAAATAGGGGTTGAGTTGCTGTCCCTGGACTAAGCTGTAGAGGACTGTTATCCGCCGTTCACTATACATTCGAATTCTATTGTCATAGTAAAGTCCAAGATTTTTAGTAACAGCATTTAGAATAAAAGGGCATGTCATAAAAGAAAATTTGTTTTCAGTTTCTACTTTGAAGAAAGTATAATCTTTGTCCATTTCTAGAACCTCATTCAGTGGTTCATTAATAAACTCTTCAAAAGGAATAAGTGGTTTTCGGCAGTCAATTGTTTTTACACCAAGCTCAGTTTCCAGTGGGTCCACTCTGGGTCCTTTTTTATTTCTTCTTTCCTCACCTAATAATTCCTGCAGAGTTAACTCACTGGATTCTGGGATTGGCTCTTCGTCGTCATCCTCATTGTGATCGGTGTCAATTTCTCCCCCTAATACATTTGCATAGTAAACAATTTTCAAGCACTTTGTAGCAGCAACAATGGCATCATCATCATTCACAAGGTTCCGACTGTTGAAATCATTGCTTATGACTTTGTAAGTGATAAGCTGCTGAAATGTTTCCATCATTCGTCTTATTTGCTCTGCACTATATCTAGACCACAGCCGAGCCAGTTTGGCTTGGGCTGCAAGAGGTAACTTGCACATTGCTTTGCAAAACAATGGCAAGGCCATTTCCAGATACTCAGGACTATGCAAGTTACTATTCTCCATGACAATAATGAATAAGTTTAGGTAGTTAGGATCTCTAGAGTACACATTATGGTAAGTCAAGTCACATTCTACATTAGGCGACAAATACACTAGTGCATTTAGAAAGGCAGGTTCTATTTTCTCATTTGCAAGAAGTCTGCTGTACACACGTCGGACTGCTTCAATGTCGACTGATACTTCATCAGGACCAAGTTTTTGCACATTATTCTCTCCTTGTGTAGTTTCGCCTACTCTTGAAGAGGATGCTGAGTCCTCGTCCATAGCAGTTGTAGAACAAGCAGCTTTCTCTTTCTCATCTTCATCTTTGTCTTCATCCTTCCCTTGTAGAGACTTCAATTCTTCCTTGGTATGTTGTTTGGCTTTACGGAAACTCTGAACCATGGCTTCTGCACTTGAGAAAACTCTGCCAATTACACGGATTAAAGGTGAATAATCTTCTCGTTCTCTGCATAGCTCCAGAATTTCATATGTCTTCTCCTCCGTTAGGTAGTTCACATCTAAAACAAAGCCAAATTATTTTAGTATTGCAAAATTAAGCATCTGGGTCATAACAATACTTAAAAAAAGAACAGCAGCCCATCTTTCCTGATTTACGCTGAAAGCAAAGCTCTGCAACTTTAGGTTCAAAAATTCAACAAAACCTTGTGTATAGATCATACAGGACCTGCCGAATACATTAACAGAAAACCGATGAACAATACTAAAGTTACAGAAAAAAGAAAGTTTAGCATGATTTATGCAGAGCACACAGAAGAGGATCCTGAAATAATAAGATAAAGATTACACCTGAGGTAGGCTAAACAAAGAAGTACATCTGTGCAAGTTGTACTTACCATAACAATAGATGTTCAAATTCCTTACTGCTTCAAGTAGCCTTTTGGGCTACATGGGATGCATCTTGCTCAGGATACAATAATCTTACAAAGCTCTGGCTTCCTCCACACCTTCAATCTGATTGCTGACTGGTCAGCCCAATGGAGGGAAATCAGCAGTCACAGTGAAGAAATCTCCAGGACTTTCCTGCTCAGAGGGAGAGAGAGAGAAAGAGCTTACTATTCCTGAACCTCTAACAGTAATGCAAACGTTTATATCCCAACAACCACCTATACACAAAATATGGGGTGGTAGGTGGGGGTTAGCTACTGCAGCAGTAAGGAATTCAAAAATCTACTGGTAAGTGCAACTTACACAACTGTACTATGTTCATCATTCTCACTGGGGAAGAAGCCTTTTGGTTATATGGGTTGATTACCAAAGCCTATCCAACCTACAAAGATAAGGATCTAATAGCTACTAGGGAAGAGTCTTGGCAAAGCCAGTCTTAGAAATGGAAAAGGCATCCAGTTAGTAATGCCTTGTAAAACTATATACAGATAAACAAGTTGCTGCCTAGAATGCTTCTAGAGCCCATCTCTTTCCATTAACACCACTGTAGATGCTAAGGATCTAGCAGAATATGCCTTAATACTGCCTGGAATAGATTTTCTATGGTGGGATGACAAAAGGCAATAGCTGAGGACAACCACCTTGAAACAAGCCTGCTTGAACACTTTTTTTTTCCTTTTTTGTCCATCATAAGAAATAAATACCTGATCTGGTTTCTAAATGACAGTTCAGTCAAGATAGTACCTGAGCTGCCTATGCACATCCAGAGTTTGTAGAATCCTTTCTCCCTGGTTCTGAGGATTTGGATAGAATACTGGGAGTTTGATGGCTTGATTCAATGTAAACTCTGAAACAATTCTGGGCATAAATGATGGATTTGCTCTTAACACCTATATCTATGGAAAACTAAACATTACTCGCCTACCATGAAAACTGGGAACTCAGATACTTTTTTTGTAGCTGTCCAAGCAATCACAAGTAAATCTTCCATACAATGAACCTTACAATCCACCTGATGAGCTGCTTCAAATGGGGAGATTGTTAACTTTTCCAGCACAAAGTTAAGATCTCAAGAAGCTTCTACCTGTTTTCAAATGGCCTATGATATATAACCCTCTTCAGCAACTATTTACCAAAAACAGAGAAGACACAATGGTCCATGGGCAGGCATGCTGAAATGCCCTCAAGATGTACCTTGACAGAGGAATAAGACAGGCCAGAAGAAAGTAAGTCACACACATTTCAGAACCAGTGGTATATAATCCCTGCAGGGACCATTGTTATTGTCCAAACACCAATTAGAAAATGTCCCCACTTGCCAGTATAAGACTTTCTAGTAACCTGCTGCATATCCTCATGAAAGACGTACCTAAAAGGTATCAACATTGAATCATCCAGTCAACTGGAAATTTTTTTTGAGATTGGGATGCATCAAACTTCCCTTGTCCTGTGTGAAAAGTTCCAGTCTTCTCACACAGGACAAGTGAGGAAGTTGGTGGCAAGTTCCTTTGGTCACTTTTATAAGGTGGGAGAACCAGTGTTGCCTAGGCCAAAAAGGAGTCACCACAATGACTTTTAGAGAGTCATTCTGAATCTTCAGAATTACCCTGGGTATCAGTGGAAAGGGAGGAAATGGATAAAGGAACATGCCTGACCATGAGAATGAAAAGGCATCTGTTTCCCAGGCTTACTTACAAGGAGTCCTGGAGCAGAATTTGTTCACTTTACTGTTTTGAAAGGAAGCAAACAGGTCTATTTGTAGTGTTCCCCACAACTGGATCAATTCCTGGAAGACACCCCCCCCCCGTTCAATTTCCATTCTTGAGAGTCAGTCCTGTTTTGTCTGCCATTTATTTTGCTATGATTGAATCTAAGACACTTAGAGGTTTAGAGAATGCAGTAGAGATATCTTCCAATCCACCACAACCACAGAGGATATGTCCTGGTGCACTTTCCGCCTGTTTACATACCGCATCACTTTGGTGTTATCTGTAATCACCTGAAGTGATACTTGGAACCACAGATGGAGATTTTTAAGGCATGGATCACAGACAGCATTTCTGGCATGTATATGCTTTGGTCTATCTGAAGAGTTCCATGGGCCTTGTGCCTTTACCCCACAGAAACTACCCCCAAAGCAAAATATGAGGCACCTGTAATTACAGACGGACTTGGGATTTAAAGAAAAAAACTAAATGCCTGGATTTTGGGCCACTGATAGACTCCATCCATCAATTCAATCCTGAAATTAGAATCAGAAATTCTACAGGATGGAAATGTTGAGTCCATGTATTTTTTTTCACAAACTGCTGAAAAAGTTTCATGTGTAACCTGGCAAGGGGAATCATGAGAATCAAAGATGCCATGAACCCTAAAATTCTGCGATATTCTTTTCCAAAAGTCTGAGGCTGACTGGAGAAACTCAGGAAAATTTCCAGATAGAGAGTCACCAAACTACTGCACGTTACTCACATTAAAAGTAAACAGGTAAACCAAAAACAACGTATCCACTCCAGTAAAGCAAGTCCCATGATGCAGGAAATAATCAGTTTAACAGTTAACGAAAATAAAAATCAATTTAAGCACTTCCTTCTTCCAATACCTTTCATAAAGACTTAATCAGAACCTGTGATCTGCATCTTGGGACTTGTGTGATGCTTTGCTTTTGGTTTACCTTCTCCTGTGTAAGGAAAAGCCTTTTGCCAAAAGGTATCCAAAAGGTAGCCTAGAAAGACAACTGTGTGTGATGGAGACAAAGAAGACTGGGATCCCAGATTGATAAGAAGAGACAAAACCCATGTTAGGGGGGGCTCTTCACATCTGGGAACAACTCTGCAAAGGCAAGTCATCTAAATAAGAAAATATGTGAATACCTTGCAGTCTGCAATGAACTATTACTGTAGCTAGATACTTTATAAACTTCCTGGGAGCTGTAGATAACTCAAAGGGTGATGGAGAGAACTGACAACGTGACACAGATGCAGAGAATCTTGAGAAATTTCTTGAAGCCTGTAGCTAAGGAACGTGATAAGTATCCCTTAGCTCCAATGTTACAATGACACTCAAAGGAATAACATGTAACATAGTCTGAAGGGTTAGCGTTTTGAATTTTGGAAAGGCATACTGAGAAAGGCAAGACCTACACCTGGTCTCAATGAAAGCTCTTTCTTTGGAACCAGAAACATTCCAGAACAGAAAGCTTTGCCCCTTTGACCTAAAGGCACTACTTGCAAGTGTTAAATAACCTTGGGGGGGGGGGCTGCTTGGTCAGAAGATGAGGAGAAATTCCCCTGAAGGGAGGTATTTGCCTTCCAGCACTGCCTGTAATCTCCCTGAACTACTTTTTGCACTTAGTAGTCTGAAACAACGTATTGACAAAGGGGATTGTAAAAAGCCAGTTTCTGGTGCACATTTCAAGATGTTGCAGAAGAAGGAGAGAGGATAGGGGACAGAATGCCAGCATAGTCATTCTGAAGTATAAGACTATCCCTTTTTTTTAACAAGATGCTTGCTTCTTCTTGTTCCCCTCCTGCAGTCTCTTTTTTCCCTCACTGTTTGCCCTGAAGTGGCAGGAGTTGCTAGCTCTGCATTTTAAGAGGATACCAGAGATCTGTAAAGGGGGAAAGGCTTGAAAAATCTTGGACATACCCGAGAGTCTGTTACAGACCAATGCTTTTATCAAATTGTTTGAAGGCCTGAGTAAAAGAAAAGTCAAACGAAACCTCCTTATATAAAGCAGATCTCAACATTTCAGATTTTACTTAATCAGCAAACATTTGGTTATGAACCCAGGCATAAAACCTCAGAACTGTAGCAGTGATGCTAGGCACATTGTCTGCACAATCATACACTCTTCAAAGCATGTTTAGATACTTAAGATTAGAAATAACAGGATTCATTAAGGCGCTACCCTCTAAATGAAGTATGGCAGACTATTCCCTCAAACTGTCTGCTAAAAACAGAATAAGCTTCCACATATTTGCCTAGTACTTAAGAATTCTATAAGCTAAAATAGAAAAGGAGAAAATTCTCTCACCCAGTCTGTCCAATACCTTGCCTTCTTTGCCCATAAGGAGAAGGGATCATATTGTCCAACAGTCTGTTCCCAGTTGTGAAGAGGTACAGACAGCAGCTGGTTCTTACTAAAATGAGAAAACAAGAATTTATTAGGTTGAGATACTTTATAAAGTACCTGCCTTTTTGGGGAATGAAGGCTGAATGTCAGGATTATTATAGGCAGCACTAAACACAACCTCCAAGGCTCGCAAAATAGTATAAATGGGTGCAGAATGATAAACATCCACTTATGAATCTCAATACCGCCTCAATTCAGTGGAAACATACACTTGTTCCCACAAAAACACTTCATTCATCCCGGAAATAAGTCTCGTGGAAAGAAAACTCCTCCAAAGGATGCAGACAGGATCAGTTTTCCTCAGAATCAGAGTTATGGACGTTGGAATCTAAAGGAGAAGCATTCTCTATGTCAGTACTCTCACAAAATTTCTTCCAGAATTGTGTTGCTGATACTGCCCTCAAGTAAGGATTTCTGAGTACCAGGATTAACAGCCCGCAACTGCCTGGTTAAGGTATGAAAAAAACTAGTTAAGTACTTACCATAACATTCCATCTGAGTTGCTGCTTTTCATTTGTCTTCAATTTGTGGGACTCTGATGTGGCACAGATCCGACTCTGCTGTGTGCTCCAGCATCTGATCCAAAATCTAAGGTCCTCCCCTACTCATAATGCTCCACTCTCCCTCCTCCCCTCAGATCGAGTTTGTTGCAGAACAGCACAAACCCTATTGCAGCATAAACCTCTGTATTCCTGACCAAAAATGGGAACGACACACACACATACACAGAGATTCAGCTTAAGCCAAGAAAGCAAACGGCTGCTTCTGTCCAGTCCACTACACAGCCCAAAAGAAAGGCAGGGGGAAGGAGGGAGGGACATTTGAAGACAAATGAAAAGCAACAACTCAGATGGAAGGTTATGGTAAGTGCATAACTAGTTTATCTGAAGTTGTTTTCATTTGATCTTCAACCTGTGGGACAGAGTCCCTAGCTACTATAACCCTGAGAGGTCCTCATGGATGGATATTCCGGAGCACAGCTGAGCCAAAGGATTTTCTGCTCCTGGAAAAGAGATCCAATTTGTAACAGGAAGTAAAGGTATGCGATGAAGACCAGGTAACAGCAGAACAAATATCCCTGGACTAAAAAGCTGCAGAAGTAGAGACTGATCTGGTGGAATGTGCCTGAGCAGGACCGGGGGGGGGCAAATCTTTGGACCAATAGGCTAAAGAAATACACTCAGAAGTCCAAGAGTAACTTTAGAAACTGGCTTTCCCAAATGAGGCTTGGAGAACGAAAGAAAAAGCTGATCCGAATTTTGCAAATCTTTGTTTCTATGTAGATAGAAACACAGCTGCCTGTGTACATCAAGTAAGTGTAATTTGGACAGCACCTTGTTTTGGAAATTTGGGAAGGACGCTGTTGAATTAATAACCTGGATAATATTCGATTCAAAAACTGCCTTCAGCAAGAAGGATGGGTTGGTCTGAAGGGACACACTGTCTTTATGAAAGACCAAATAAGGGGGCTTAACAGATAATGCCTGAAGTTCAGAAACCCTCTTGGCAGAGGTAAGCCACCAAAAAGTTAGTCTTCCATGATAAAAATTGCAAATCAACTGAGGCAGCTTGATTCAAATGGGGAGAAACCAAGGCCTGAAACACAAAGGTTAAATCTTAAGGAGGCGTGGGGTCCTTAACTGGAGGCTGGAGAAGAAAGGTACCTTTCAAAAAGGCCTTACAGAGGTTTGATGAAGCTAAGGAAGCCAAATTTTCACCCACATGGAAATTCTAGATAGTTGCCAACTCAACTTTAACAGTAGAAAAACTAGCGCCATTATTAAAAATATGGGCTAAAAAATCCAGAATGGCAGGCACTGGCACTGTAAAAGGATCCAGGTCATGCTAAGAAGCCCAGATCGAAAACTGTTACCATTTGCTAGAGTAGATTTCCTAGAGGTTGTCTTGTGGGTCGCAATCAGGATCTTTCTGACAGGAGAAGAGAGCCTGGGAGTCCTGGTTATCACGGAAACTACAGCAGTCAAGCATTGAGCTTCAGGCTGATTAAATCTGAGTGAGGAACCCCGACGGGTGTGAGCAGATCTGGAATCCAGTCCACAGAGGACACTAAATGAGACCACACAGTGGGGAACCAAACTTGATGAGGGCAGAATGGGGCAATGACGACTGAGCTCCCCAGCCATCATGCTTTCTGGATAAACTTGGAAATCAAGAGGAAGAGGAGGCTAAGCAAACACAGTAGACAGGAAGGCCAAGCATGGACTAGACCGTCTCTGGGAGAGTCCCCTGGAGCAGGGATCAGAGCGAAAAACTCACTGCACTTCACACTGGAAGGAGAGGTGAAGTAATTGCAGCAAGGACAACCCCACCTTAGGAAGATCTTGATTCACAGGTCACTTGTAGAGCATCAGAACAGATCTGCTGAGCCTGTCCACTATAATGTTGGACTCCTCTGGAATGTGTCTTGTGCCAGAAAATGGTTGGAGGACATCGCCCACTCCCATAATCTCATGGCCTTGTGGCAGAAGGGGCAAGATCTGGTTTCATCCTGTCTGTTGATGTACAAGACTATGGACATATTGCCCATGTGGATGGCAATTGTCCCTGTAGGAAGGGAGATGTGGAGAGAGACTGTGACATGCAGACTGGTCTCCAGGGAAGACCACGTGCCTTGGACCATCCTTCCCAAGCAATGCGCCACCCCACATGAGCAGGGAGGCAACAAAAAAGGATGGCCCAGACAAAGGTCCAGGACTGAAGCCACCAATGAAGAGAGTCCCGGCAAACTTGAGACAACCGAATAGGCTATGACATGGGGAGATCAAAAGGGGAGCAATGAACTGCTAAGGTCCACTGGAGAACCCTCATGTGGAGGCGTGCGGTTGGGAGAAGGATGATCGTGGCTGCCATGGACACCAAAGCCTGAAGAACCATACCTGCCAGGGGGAGCTGGGTGTGTAGAATGCAATGTATGTGATAACAAAGCAACAACCTGTCTGAGGGCAGAAACACCCTGCCCTGTGTAGTACCCAACCATGCCCCGATGAAGTCCAATCCCTGAACACATGCAAGATGAAACTTGGCAAGGTTTATCGTGAATGCCCAGGGACAAAGCTAGATGGAGAAGGCAATCCCTGGCCTGAATCAGTCTATGTCTGGAAGGAGTGGAAAGAAGCCAATCATCCAGGTAGGGAAAGACATGAAACCCCTGCAGTTGCAGGTGAGCCGCCACTATCAATCATCACTTTGGTAAAACACCCGGCGGGCGGTGGTGTGTCCAAAGGGAAGCACTCTGAACTGAAAATAACTACTTCCCAGCCAGAAGCGAAGGAACCATCAAGGAGCACCTGTTCTCACCTTGATGTGATGGTACACATTCTGAAGATTCAATGAGTACCATCCAGTCATTCATCTGCAGAAGGGCAGAATGGACTGAAGGGTGAGCATCAAAAATTTTGTCTTGGCAACGGACAGATTCAGAGTAGAAATATATAGAAAAAGAAGTTATGTACTCACCATAGTGTTCCAGGTTTGTTGTTCTTGATCTCGCCTTCCTTCTTATTGTTTGGGTTTGGAGCCGATCTTCGGCTCTGACTCAGCCGTATACTATAGCTCGAGAGCCTTTACTGGCTCGAGGCTAGCCCTTATCCCAGCATGCCTAGCAGTAGTTACCCAGATCTCGTTTGTGATAACCCAACACAAGACCATACAAATAGACAAGAGATACAGTCTACTTTACATATCCAATGACACCTACATAAAAAGGTGTGACCCCTCCACAATAGTAACAGTAGTAGACTGAGACTAACCCTAAGGTATGGTATAAAGGAAACCCAGTCAGTATAACCAATAGAACAAGGTATTCCTCTTGATCCTCCAGGAAGGGGGAAGGCAGGTGGGACGCAAGAAGGAAGGTGAGATAAAGGACAACAAACATGGAATGTTATGGTGAGTACATAACTTCTTTATGTTATATTGTCCACATCTTGCATTCATTCTTGCTGTTTGGGATAGTGTTCCCAGCACCTAATTCTTGGGTGGCTTCCTGGACAAAACTCTTAAGGACCGTGGAACCAAAGGATGCCCTGTTCCGGGAGGCCAATCTACTTTGTAATGAGTGATAAAGGTATGAGGATTAGCCATACCTCTTCAACCTAGAAACATTAAAAAACTGGACAAGGCCCATGAAAAATAGGTACAAATCTGTACGCGGATTAACATAAAATTTGCATACATAATTACGAAACCCCACCCACTATAATGGAATTGTGGGATACCAGCTTTCAAACGTAAACTGAAGAACAGACAACCAAAATATGGCACCAGAGTCCCCCTGCAGCCATTCCAATGTCCCATTACCTGGCTATTTCGCCCCATTTACCATAAACACTAATGTGCATACTGCTTTACTTCTACAATGATTATTTGGATTTTATATTTATATTTTATTGCACAATGCACAAACACCAACAGACATCTGCTAAACAAAGCAATACTGTCTCACATTGAAAATAGACTTAGCATTAAAACTCATCTGCCCTTGAAACTCACATTCATTGAGACAGCATTGAAACCCATACCACATCCAAAGAAAATGCACCTGGCCAATGGTAGATAACAATTACCTTTGGGCTGTTTTCATATCATAGGCCCCTTGCACACAAAACAAGAAACATACATGTGTTCTTTGATACACTAACCTGACTTTATTAAATTATATTCCTTATATAATACAGCATACTTGTTAGAATTTGAGCGCATTTTAAATTTATTGTTTGAACATTTTTCCAGTAGGCAATGCAACAAAATGCATGAACCAATAATGACAAAACTGCCCAATTCAGAACATTTCCATCATAAAAGTCTACTCACACACACACACAAAATATGCATAACATACAACTAAAGTTTGTACGATGACATAACACTGTTGTCTGCTCATTATTAAAACTCGGCTTTGACACTCTACTTAAAACTCCAGGAAAATCATGTCAAAAGCATCAAAGGGGAAAACAAACTGAGGTACGGAGAAAGCAACAATTTTATAATATTCTGTCAGTGCTCAACTAGCCCCCTATGGAGTTTCTTAAAGACACCATTTCTGAAACTAATATGAGCATTTCCAAAATTTTACTAAACATATATTCAAATAAATACCAGCTAACATCCAAACCTTTTGCCGGATATGGCTGATATTTCAATATAAAATAGGTCTCTTTGTACAATAACCATTGGTTAAACTAATATCTTAGATGGGAAGCTGTCCACAATAATACAACAGAGTCCAATTTTTTTCTTTACATTTCATATGAAGAACATGTGTATTTATTGGACTAGACACTGGTTCATTTCTAATATCTTATAGATGCTCTAAAATCCACTTTCTAACTTGTCATTTTGCCAACAAACTATAACACATAAACCTAAATGTGCTGCAATATAAAATAACGCTTTGAGGCACTACAATATTGACCACAATAGCATAAAAGTCAATAAGCACAACAATGGAGTAAATATGATGCAAAATTAAACTAAACAAAATAAATCAGTGCTAAGATAACTACCCAGCTTTTAAATGCCTTTTGACATCTATAAGAGAAACTTGCAACACCTAAGCTAAGCATACACTAACAAGCTGTAGGGGATTAATAAGAATCATTCTGTACCAGTAATGCCCACAAGTACCAAGTCTCTTTTTTAATACTAAGTTTGCATTATCTGATTCAAGATGTATGACTCTGCATTAAATACCACCAACTAGTCTTTTTGTCTATCCCCTTCTGTAATATCTCTGCACAGACCAGTCCTTTAATCTCACATCTGATAAGACTAGCAGTGGTACTTTGAATCAGCACACACACACACACACACACACACACACACACACACACACACACACACACACACACTCTCTCTCTCTCTCTCTCTCTGGTAACCTTACCCGGTCCCTGAGTAGTGCTCGGCCTCTTCTGTTCCTCATGTTGCTATTGCCGCCATTAATCCCGGGTTCCCGGCTCCGTTTCAGGGCTCGCTGTATCCCCGCCTGCTGCCGCCATTAATCCTGGCTCCGTGGGCTCGCTGTATTCATCCATTCCCTGGCCTCGCTGTATCCATTCCCCGGCCCTCTTCTGTCTGTTCCCCATGCTGCTGCTGCTGCCATTAATCCCTGCTCCGTCCACCTCTTCTGTTCTTCAGCTTCGCGGCTTGCAATTCCCGCCATTAACTTAACTGCCAGCCAGCCAGGAATGATGATGCGAGCTCCTAGAGCTCAATTCCGACTGGCTGGTAGCCTGACGGCGCTGACGTCATTGCGCACATGATGACGTCAGCGCAGACAGCAGGATATTTTAAAAATTTAGAAAACCAAAAGAAAAAAAATCGGAAATGAAGGGGTGCCACTCGGGAATCGTGGCACCCCTTCATTTGGACCCCAAAACTCGGTAAAAACAGAGTAATTTGGAACGGTTGGGAGATCTGGGATTAGCCCATCTAGCTGCTGCACAGATCGAATCCAAAGGCAATCTGGCTTGAAAGGCAACAGAGGTAGACAAGGCCCTTGTTGAATGCCCTTTAATTTTCCCTTGAAGTTTTTGTTTACGCAACACGTAGACACGTTTTATAGTGTCTGAAAGACACTTTGAAAAAGTCACCTTTGAGACTGCACAACCTCTTATTGTCCGCAAATGATATGAACAATTGGTCAGATTTTCTAAAGTCCTTGGTCCTGTGTAAACAAAAATGTAACTGCCTATGAACGTCAAATTGATGAAGCTTATACTCTGCCTTGTTGCCATGATTAGGGAAGAACAGAGGAAGCTCTATGGATTGATTCAAATTGTAGTTAGAACATACCTTGGGTAAGGAGGGGTTAGTTCTGAGAGAAACCCGATCTTTATGGAAAATCAAGTATGGGGGACGAATAGATAAGGCCTGTAATTCTGAAACCCTTCTAGCTGAGTTAATTGCAGCCAAGAAAAGGGTCTTCCAAGTCATAAATTTGAGCGGACAAGAAGCAGATGGTTCGAAGGAAGAATCCTAAATTTAGATTCCGGGGGGGGGGGGGGGTTCTCTTATCGGAGGTCTTAATAGGGCAGTACCTTTTAGGAATGCCTTGAATAACCTATGGGACATGATACTGGAACCCATTTCTCCCATATGGAAATTAGAAATGGCAGCTAACTGAACTCTGATAGCAGCTGCTCTTTGGTCAAAGGTTTCATGAAGAAATTCAAGAATCTTTGAAATGGGAGCAGTAAAGGGATCAACTTGATTTTTGCCTGCCCAGCAAAAGAACCTCTTCCATTTACTAGCATAAAGTCTCCTAGTAGAGGGCTTATGGGAGGAAATCAAAATGTGTTTAACTGCTGGAGAAACATTGGGAAGCCTGGCTAAGACCAGAAGAGGAGAAACCAAGCTTTGAGCTTGAGAGTTTGAATGGAAGGATGGAGAGCCCCCGACTGATACCACAAAAGATCTGGCACTGGGTCCAGGATCCAAGGCTCCCCTTGCAGGTGAGGCCAAAGGAATGGATACCATATCCGACAAGGCCAGTAAGGGGCAATGAGGATTAACTTGCAACCCAACGACTGTGCTTTCTGAAGAACCTTGGAGATCAGGGGAAAAGGTGGAAAAGCATAAAGCAGTCCCGGGGGCCAATCATGAACAAGTGCGTCCTTGGGTGACTGTCCCGGTGGTGGGACTTGGGCAAAGTAGCACTCGTTGTTGAGGGGGGGTGGAAAACAGATCGCAGCATAGCTGGCCCCATTTGTGAAAAATCAAGTCCACAACTTCCTGCTTCAGGGACCACTCGTGGGGCATCAGGATAGCCCGGCTGAGATTGTCTGCTATCACGCTGGATTTCCCCGGAATGTGTGCTGCAACCAGAAAGTGTTGGGAAGACATCACCCATTGCCAAACTCGTAGAGCCTCTCGACACAAGAGGTAAGACCTGGTTCCACCCTGTTTGTTGATGTACCATACTAACGACTTATTGTCCATTTGAATTGCTATAGTCCCTGTAGGCAGAGTGTCCTGAAGTGCTTGCAACGCCAGGAGCACCACTCATCTCCAGGACATTGATGTACAAGTGGTACTCGTGTTCCTGCCAAGTCCCTTGAACAGTCTGTCCCAGATAATACCCCCCCCAGCCTATCTGGGAAGCGTCCGTGGTCACTGTGGCTGCAGCAGGTTGGGAGGGAGAAACGGCCTGCCTATTGTCACCATAAGGGAGTGAAGCCACCACTCCAGATCCCTTTTGCAGAATTCCATGATCAGAATCTGATGTGACATGGGTAAATCCTAGAATGACCATTGTGCAAAAGAAGCCACTGTCGAATTCTCATGTGGAAGCGAGCCATGAAGACCAGGGTGATTGCCGCCGCCTAGAACCCAGGACCTTGAGGACAAATCTTGCTTGAATCCTCTTTTGTGTAAACAGCATGACAACTTGGCGACGTATCGTTAATATTCTTTCTTGCGGCAGCTTTACTATCATGGCCCTTGTCTAAATCTGCCCCTATAAAGGTAATATATTGATAAGGTGGTAAGGCAGATTTTTCGTAGTTTATGGTGATCCCAAGTTGAGAACAAGAGTGGATCGAGTATTCTCTCACCTTGATTAGTTGATTCTCGGCGGTGGCAATAAGGAGCCAGTCTAGATATGGAAACACACGGAATCCTTGACACCTTAGGTGAGCCTCAACTACTGCCATGCATTTGGTGAACACCATGGGGGGCTGTGGTGAGACCAAAGGGCAGAGCTCTGAACTGATAGTGACTGGTTCCCCGCCAGAAGCATAGACATCTCCTTGACCGTCTGTCCATTTTTATGTGGTAGTATGCATCCTGGAAATAGACAGAGCACATCCAATTGTCCTTTCCCAGAAAGGGAAGAATGGACTGCAATGTCACCATCCGGAAATTTGTTTTCTTGACTGACTTGTTCAGCCTGCTGAGATCCAAAATGGGTCTCAAGTCCCGTTTTCTTTGGAACTAAAAAGAACCGTGAATAAGTTCCGGATCTGATTTGGTCTATGGGGACTTCCTGGATGACTCTTTCTTAGCAACCTTTGAACCTCTAGGTATGCTTAATCCCGAAGACTGGGTGGAACATCTGGGATAGAGTATTGTCTTTTTGACAGGGGAAGTATGGAGAAGGGGATATTGTAACCTCCGGATATTATGGATAGTACCCATGTATCTTCTGTGACTGTCTGCCAGGCTTTTGGTCCAAGGATGATCTCCTCCAAGACTGTCTCCAGAGTCAGACAGTCGGGCCTCCCTTCAGGAGAACTGGAAGGGCATACCAGAGAAGGAATCTCTGTCACCCTGATTCTGCGGGCCCCCGCCGTGAGGCCGGCGTCTTCCGTTATTTTCCCCTCTGCCCCTGGGGGAAAATTCCACGTGCATCAGGAGAAGATCCCCGAGATTTCCGGAACCACATTTTCCCACTCTTTTTGCCTTTAGGATAGGGCCTAAATGGAGCAGAAAAATGTACTCCCACAGCAGAGTTTTTTGCCATCCTATTCACATCTGGTAAGAGTCTCTTTTACCTGAGGCCCGAAAGTACAGTTGTGTACAATTACCATAAATGTGGATGGTCAAGTGTATTCACTGTTGCAGTCATTACATTTGGGTAATCTGCTGGTAGATTGCCCTCAGTCGGCCTGAATAACAAAGTCTTGGGTCCTGCGTCGGTTGCTGTCTCCTCTTCCATGACGTCAGGTTGTCAGGGGTATAAAACATGCAGCCAACGCCATTTTAATCAGTTTTTCTTGCCCCAGATGTCAGGTGCCCCCCAAAAGGGGAGAAAAAATATATAAATTAACTGCAAATATATAAATGCACTTTTAGAAACATAAAATGTACCTTCAACTAAAAGCAAACACACCAAAGGCTTTTAAGTATAGTGAAGGAAAGAAAAGGTATAGAATGGGGGGTGGTGGGTGGGTAACCCAGACTGCAACAGTGAATACACTCGAACATCTACATTTACGGTAAGTGTACACAACTGTACTGTGTTCTTCGTGTTGCAATCATTACATTTGGGTAGAATCCCAAAGCTATGGATGGGAGGATGGAACTAAATAGCATTAGGAGCAGCTATAAGGCCCTGCAGGACTGCAGTGGAAAAGCCTGCCCTGGATTTAGAGAAGAGAGGTAAATGATGATGCTTTGTGAAAGTATGAACAGAGCTCCAAGTAGCAGCTTCTAGAATATCTTTGGTTGGGACCCCTCTGAGAAAAGCTGCTGAAGCAGAGGCAGCCCTGGTGGAATGGGATCTGATCCCCTTGGGCACAGGTTTACCATAGGGCAAATAGTAGAAACGAACACAGTGGCTTATTTAGAAAGTCTGCTTTGATATAGCCTTCCCCTCTGATCCTGCAGCAAATGCCAGTAGTTGCTCAGGCTTTCTTAAAGATTTTGTCCTGTTTAAGTAGAATCTTAGTTGTCTGTGTACATCCACTGAATGCAAAATCTACTCCCCCTTGGTCTGTGGATTTGGGAAAAATGTTGGCAGGTGAATGGCCTGGTTAAGAGCCACACTGGATACCACCTTAGGCATAAAAGAAGGACTGGTCCTGAGGGCCACCCTGTCTGGGTAAAATATAATGAAAGGCTCCACTGCCATGAGAGCCTGTAGTTCTGAAACTCTTCTTACTGAGGTGACTGCCAAAAGAAAAGCTGTCTTCCAAGATAGAAAATTTACATCCGCAGTAGCTGCTGGTTCAAAAGGAGGCAGGGTGAGTTTTTCCAGCACAAAATTGAGGCCCCATGCAGGAACTGGTGTTCTCCTGGGAGGCCTTAAAATTTTGGCCCCACTGAGATACTGTTTAAGCAGTGGATGAGAAAAGAGGGGAGGCTCTGTGTTGAAATGAGCCGAGATGGCAGACGCATGGATTTTTATTGAAGAAAAAGATAGGCCCTTGTCAAGCATCTCAGTTAAGTATTGTAAAATCTGAGGAATATTGGGCTTTGCTGTGTCTATTCCTTGTGCTTGGTTCCAAGCACAGAATCTCTTCCATTTATCAGCATAAGATTTTCTAGTACTAGGCCTTCTGGCTTCCAAAATGACATCTATCACAGGTTTACTGAGAGATGTGGTTTGAATACTTAGTTGATCAGCCATGCTGCAAGATTCAGAGTTTGGAGCTGAGTATGTAGAATTTCAAAGTTCTGCTGAGACAGTAGAGGAGGTGTTTGAGGCAAGTACCACAAAGGAAGGTGTGACATATTCCTTAGAAGCGGGTACCAGTGCTGGTGAGGCCAGTCCGGAGCAATCAGGATCATTTTTGTTTTTTCCTGTCTGACTTTTAGTAAGACCTTGGACAGTAGAGGCAGAGGGGGAAAGACGTAGGTTTTTCCAGCTGAAGGCTAGAGCATCCACTTTCCATACTTTTTTGTGATGATTTCTTGTGCAGAATTCGTCCAACTGATAGTTTTTGGGAGAGGCAAATAGATCTATGTCTGGGCTCCCCCATTTCTGTGATAACATGCTGAAGATTTGTGGATCCAGTTTCCATTTGTGCGGGGCCATAAGATTTCTACTTAGGTCGTCTGCCTGAGTATTTTGCTTTCCTGGCAGGAATTGCGCTTGAGGATGTATTTGGTAAGTCAAGGCTGTGTTCCACAAGGCCATAGCTAGTCTGCAAAGGGGGTAGGAATGTGTACCCTATGCTTGTTTATGTACCACATAACTGTGGTGTTGTCCATCTTTATCAGTAGTTGTCCTGGATGAAGTAAGTCCTTGAAGGCTGTCACAGCATTTGGAAGAGCTAGCATTTCTTTCTGGTTGATATGCAGCTGCATTTGGTTTAGGTTCCATTTGCCCTGAAAGCATCTCCCTGCCAGGTAGGCCCCCCAAGCATAGTCTGATGCATCTGTAGTTAGGGTTTGGGTGGCAGGGGGTAGAGTGAATGACAGTCCCTTGTTTTGGTGACATGTCTCTGCCCACCAGATAAACTCCTGTTGCAGGCAGGGAATGAGAGAAATCATTGTTTTCAGGCTGTGACAATGTTGGCTCCATAAACTTTTTAGGTACCATTGAAGTTTCCTCATATGCATTCTCACTTATGGAATTAGTAGAATGCAGGATGCCATGAGTCCCAAAGCCTGCAGAATTTGTCTTGCAGATAACTGGGTTTTTGTTGCCATTTGTTTGAAGTATGTTGTCAGCTGCCTTGGTTTGTCTGGCGTGAGGTAAGCCATCTGGGCAGTTGTATTCAAGCTTGCACCCAGGAATGTAATTATTTGAGAGGGTACCAGTTGTGATTTCTTTTCATTAATGGTGTACCCTAGGCATGCTAGAAGCCTTTTTACAAATGCCAGATGTTGAAGAAGAGTGTCCTTGTCCTCTGGGGGGGGGGGGGTTGGGAACCCCTGATCAAGGTAATTAAATCCTCAGCCATTATGATTATCTGTTTTTTAGGCATAGGGACCTGAGCACATGGCTCATGCATCAGTTTTTAGACATAGAAGTTGTTTTTGACCTTGTTTTTGTTGCTGGCATTGGTTTAATATAAAAATGTTGAGGCCTGAAAACACCCTCAGAAGCCGGTGCCTGCTCAGCGGCTCCGGACCCATCCAAGGTAAAGACACCCACGGGTTCAATACTCGGAGAATCTCGTGGCATACCGGACTCCCAATAGGTTTCGGTAGAGGCCTGCGACTCAAAAGTAGCAGGTATCAGGGGCTGCGAAAGCGCCTCACTGAGTACCGGCGACTGGCTTAGGAGAAGCTTCGTCATTGGTTTTGGACCTCGACAGTCTGTCTCTGTCTTTTTCCTTGCGTTTTTGTGAACTCCGGTAGTCGGATTGTTAACCAATGACATTTCAGGGTAGTTAAATCATGAACCAAAATATTTAGAAGCAAAAATATACCGACGCTTAATAGTGCGTTGGTTAAATTTAACACAAAACCGACAGCAAGGCACGTTGTGATCAAGGCCTAGGCAAGGAATACAAATGAAAATCCTTATGAGGTATTTGCTTCCCACAAGTAATGCTTAACTTTTACTGACATCGGTAAGGAGCAAGAAAAATTTCCCCAACGGGGTACTTAGCTTTAGTTTGAAGACTTCGGTTCTGAAACTGTAATACAAAAATTTCAGGAGTCGGCCGACCGGCACTTGCAAACTGCTTCTGCTTCGGGCACCGTACGGCAAGAAAGACTGGTTAAAATGGCGTCGGCTGCATGTTTTATACCCCTGACGACCTGACGTCATGGAAGACGAGACAGCAACCGACGCAGGACCCAAGACTTTGTTATTCAGGCCTACTGAGGGCAACCTGCCAGCAGATTACCGAAATGTAATGACTGCAACAGTGAAACACGAAGAACATCAGGGGCGAGCTGTCAAAGGGAGCATTAGTAAAGGAAGACTTGAAGGGCTCCACAAAATGACAAAGGAGCATCCAGGAGTGTCTGTGTATAGCTACCCCTGTGCCTGCCGCTCTGCTCGCCTCATCAGCTGAATAAGAAATGAGCCAGATGGAGGAGTTAACCACTGAAGTCAAGGTCGTAAGCTGAGAAGCCACCTTGTCCAAGGCTCCCGCAGCTGTAAGATCCTGTAAGGCATCTCCCAACTCCTTGAGGAGATGCCTTTGAAGCCTTGTAAAGTGGGACAAATAGTTCAGCGACCCAAGTGTAAAGGTCGCTGAAGAAAACATACACTTCCCGTATCTGTCCATCGTACGAGACATTATTCGGCGGATGGACAGATAAAGTTTACACTAATTCCTTCTTGGAGGCTGCTGCCACCACCACAGCATCAACGGGAACACCTTTAGATAAGAAGACCCTGTCTTCAGGGGCTGTAATGAATTTATTGGGCCTCCACAGAACTGGTTCCATGGTGTCTGGATAGCTCCAGGCCTTTCGACTCACTACGTGCAATAGTAGGTTGAAAGGATGAGATACCCAAGAAGTGGAGGGTCGGGTACAGAATGCATCCAGATACACAGACTCGTCTTCAGAAGGGACAAGGGACTTCCAGCCACCCCTCTGTCTAAGGATTTTTAAGATGTCTGAAAAAGAGACATCTTCAGTGGGGGACCGTGGGGACCCTTCTGAGTCTTCCAAGTCTGTGTCTAATGTCACGGACTCAGGGGAGCCCACATTCTTTTCTTGCAAGTTTTCTTCCGAGGGACCTCCTCAGAGGGATGCTCAGGGAAGGTGTCAGACGAGGTGGGATCGCACAATGGGGCATCCTGGAGCACGGGTTCCCTACGCTTGAGGTGGAGGGGAGGTTCAGAGGCAGACACCAGCACCAAAGGCAGGGGAGCTAATGGAGCCGAGGGTGGAGCTGTCTTCAGTAGACAGCACGCTCCTCATCACCTCGAAGGCATCGTGGTCCCGACCCGAAAGAATTTCTGGCACCAAAAAAGCAGGAGACTTCCTCCGAACTCAGGGTGACGGCTCCCTGGCCGATGTAGGAACCGAACTGACCTGCGCTGAAGCTCCGAGGGAGAGAGTAGGGTCGGACAAGGGTCTGATGCCACTCCCAACCCTCGGAGCAGACAAGGGAGCGCCGGCTCCCAGATCACTCGACAGAAGGGAGTATTGAGGAGATTGCAGCAGTAGTCGAAACCATCGAGACAGGTGTTGTTTTGGGCTGTCGGCACCATTTCCGTCTGGGATGGGCCCGAAAGTATTTTGTCTAATGCTGGTTTCCTAAGAAGCCTTTTAACATCCTCTCCACATCATCATCTGAGAGGCTCCTGGATGACCGAGAGGAATAGGTTGAAGACTGGTGACTGCCCATCCCAGACTGTAATAATGGAAACTGTGGAGCAGACCACACTGGCTCCAAGGCAGGAGACGTGGAACGCTTATGAGACCTTACTGGCTCAAAAACACAGATGGAGCCGTATGTGAAGATGTCTTATTGGAACTGAAGTCGGGTCCGACTTAGCTTGTGGTTTGCCCTTGTCCTTAGATGGGTCCGAACTTGAAGCCAAAGAGGATGAAGGCTTGACTTTGTCCAATTGTTCAGCTGGCTGAGTCCCCCCCAAGGCAGCATCAAAGGGGCTCTTCAGTAAATCTCTCAAGATTAACTTGTTTTTTCTCTCCTGCAGAACTCGTGAACTAAAGGCATGACAGAGCACGAGTCCTGCAGGTGAACAGGTCCTAAACAATATACGCAAGTCATGTGCCCGTCCGTAAGGGGCATCTTTTGGCAGCACGAGTTGCACTTTTTGAAACCCGAAGGTTTAGAATCCCTGGCAGTATCCTTGGACATAAATAGAGAACAGCACTACGTCTAAGGCTATAGACTACTAATAAGAAAGCTATACAATAACACTATTAATAGCACTCTGTAAGCTAGACAAAGAAACTAGGCAATGACAAAAATATCCTTTTTTTTTTAAGGGGAAAAAACAGAGAAGGGGTGAAAGCCTCTAAGTTAAACAGTGAACTCCCCACCTAACGAGAGCCTCTAACTTAAACAGTGACTCCTTAAAGTTAAAGGAAAGGCAAGAAAGGGAAGAACCACCATCTAATTTAAACGGGTTTGGAAGAGGGGAAAGGCCAGAGAAAAAAATGGTTACACAAAAGTCACAGACTCAGACTGGATAGGGATAGATAGAAATACGAAACACATCTATCGCTAACAAAATAGATAAGCTAAAATACAATTTTGATCAAAAACATAATAAGAGAAAAAACACTTGACCTGAGCCAGTATCAACAATCTCGACACTGCAAGTGGCAAACAAGATCTGGGTGACTACCACTAGGCATGCCGGGATAGGGGCTAGCCTTGAGCCAGTAAAAGCTCTTGAGCTATAGTAAACGGCTGAGTCGGAGCAGAGGATCAGCTCCGAACCCAAACAGCAAGAACGAAGGAGAGATACGGACAACATAACATTAGGCCTCAAGACCCCATTTTCTTTGGCACCAAGAACCACCTGGAATAAATGCCTGATCTGGAGTGGTCTGGGGGGACAGGCTGGACGACTTGTTTCTGAGAGCAGCCTGGCGATTTCTATGGCTGCCTCCTCCCACTGACCGGGTGGAACATCTGGGAAGTATTTTTGAGGAGAGGGAGGATGAAGAAAGGGGACAGAGCAAACTCTGAAATTATTTGAAGCACTCAGCGATCATTGGTGATGGATGCCCAGGCTGTTGGGTGCAAAGATGGGCACCCCCCCCCCCCCAGCAGTCAGGCAATCCCTGAAGACTGCTGAAAAGGTCTATCAGACAGCATAGATTCATAGATTCATAGATTAGTACTAAGCTAACTGCCCTTGCGAGCCATTTTAAGCCTAGCCAATTATCCCTTATGAGACTCGAACCCCGCACCTTGTGTTTGTAAGGCAAACACCTTAACCATTAGGCCACCCTCCCAACCCCAAGCAAATCCCAAGACCTTGGTTCTTCGGACCCCCTCTGCCATGAGGATGGCATCAGTCATATCCCCTTCTGCCTCTGGGGGAAGACTAATCCTAAACCTCCTGGGGAAAAACCTGAGACTTCCAAAACCACATCTTTTTGACTCCATGCTGATTCCTCGAAAAGGACCTCTGCGGAGTAGAGAAGTGGATCCAGACAGCAGACAAGGTCTTCCAGTCTTTCTCACTCTGGGTCAATGTGTCACGAACAATTTTGGCAAATAAGGTGGAACCGTTGTAGGCAGCATTCATGAATGACGCCTTGAAGGGCTCCGAAAAATCACAAAGCTGGAGCCAGGTGTGCCACCTAATGGCCATGCCCATCCCGGCAGTCCTAGAGGCATCCTCAGTCGCATGAGAAAGTAGCCTCTTGGACACGGAAACAAAACAGCAGTTATGGTGGCCATGTGGGAGGAGAAAACCTTCTCTGCCGACATGGACCCTGGGACAGACTCCGCGGCTTCCTTGATCAGGTCCCCCTGCAGTCTGATAATATGGGCCAAACAATTCACTGCATGTAAAGCAAAGGTGATTGAAGCATAGGTTCACTTCCCAAAATGATCCATTGCCCTAAACTCCCTGTCCGGATGGACAGAGGAGCTCTCCTGAGCCAGCTCCTTCTTGGTAGCCGCCATAACCACCATGGCATCGACTTCAGACCTCTAAGACCAATGGGGTTTGTCCGATGGGGCACTAAAAGCACCTTGTCCGGGCACCTGGGGATGGCTTTAACTGTGCCCAGTTCCTTCCACCCCCTACTAGGAATGAGGTCCACCAAAGGATATGCAGGGGGGGGACACCCAGGAAGTAAGTCCTGTGCCAAATGCCTCCAGGAATACAGGCTCATCAGGGTTGTGCTTGAGGGTAGACCACCCACCACGCTGGCAAAGACTTCTATGATGCCCCCCAAAGGAGACATCATCTAGGGGGTGACCAGGGGAACCCTCCCCTTCATCCAAGTCTGTATCATCAGTGAGAAACTCTGGAGGGGAGTCCAAGTGCCTCCTTTTGCATGTATGCTTCTGAGGAGCCTCCTCGGGGGAAGGGGGACTCCAGGGAGGAATCAGAAGCTTCGGGGAATTCTTGAATAGAAATCTCCTGAGGCAGGCTAGCAGCAGGCTATCCCTGATGGGGCAGGACAGAAGACTCTGGCCCAGAAAAAGAAGGAGCCAGGGTGGAATCAGAGGGAGAGAGTCAAGGCTCTCGAAGGCGCTGAGAGGACCCTCTCGACCACCTCGAATGCCAAAGGAAAATGGACCCCAGGAAGCCGGGAGGCCGGAGCTGAAACAGGAGAATGCCTGACCACTACCCCCCGGTGCCAAAGGGGGAGCTGGAGCAGATCTTCCCAGCGCCAAAGCCCCAGGAGTAAGTGATGACTCCCAAGAGTCTCACAGTTGGATGCCAGCCCCTCTGAGCAGACACATGAAGCTATGGCCCCAAGAGTCAGTCCGCTCAAACAACAGAGCCAAACCCCTCAAGGTAACTGTTGGGAGTCGAGGTGCAAGGGGCCATCGATGCAGACCACTCAACACTCTGGAATCTCGGACCCAAAGACTCTGAAGCCAAAGGTTGTATCAGAGGAGGAGAAAATCGTGAGGAAACTAGACTGCATGCTCAAGGCCCCAGAGGGGGACAGAGCAAGCAAAACTCCTAGCTGGATCTGGGCCTGAAGAAACTTCAATATCATCCTGTCCACCTCAGCTTCAGAAAGGCTGCGAGTGGACTGGACCAAAGAAGTCACCGACCCTGGCAAAGAATGACACAGATGGTAGGCAGAGACAGGAGACCCAGCCCGGGAAGTCTCAGACTCCAAATAAAAATGAGGAGACTGGAGTTGAGGAGAACGCCGGCCTGGTTCAGGCAGAGACTTAGCAGGAGGCTCAACTGAAGACACCCACTTGGGGAAGGATCTCTTTCTTGGATGACCCCTTTACTTATGATGGGCCTCATCTCTGCTCCCAGACTTCTTTTCAGGAGTTTGAATCCCCAGAAGCTGGGCGGAGGAAAATGAGGCCTTGGTCAGTGAAGAGAGAAAGCCTTTGAAAATCAGTTTACTCTGTCAATGACGAAACAGGGGTTGAAGCACACACAAATTGAACAGGAGGAATCCAATTGCGGCACTCCCAAACACACCATGCACAGAGTGTGAGCATCCGAAAGAGGGAGCTTATGCCCACACTCTGCACACTTCCTGAACCTTGGCTTGGGGAGTCTCAGCTATGGAGACAGGAAACAGGATTACACTTTCACAAAGGGAAGACAGAAAGGGAGAGGGGGAGAAAAGGGTAGGAACAGAGCATAACAGAGAAAAAAAGGACAAAAAAAAAAAAAAACAATCTTGCAACCATTTAGAACCCTGAGGAGCTTGGAACAACTGGAACCCATGCTGATCAAAACAAGTGGCAAACGAGAGCTGGGGAAGGAGGGAGAGCAGGACATTATGGGCAGGGGAGAAGCTTGGATTTAGGATCAGATGTTGGTGTATATGACAGAGTCGGATCCCTGCCAGATCAGTGTCCCACTGGTTGAAGATCAAATGAAAACTTCAGATTCATATTTACAAATGGACACGACATCTTCATATTTACAAATGGACACCACGTCTTCAGATAAGCAGTCTAACCTTCTGGGATTTTTTTTCTTTCCAAGTATAACCCTGGAAAAGCAAGACTAGGAGATAGGACTTCATGACTACGAGATGGGATTTCAACCCTGTTAACAGGTCTCGTTCACTCAGATATTCCAAGCATCATCCTCCAGAGCGTCTCCAAGACCGAAAGAGATGGCTCTCCCATGCCCAAACTGGACACTAGAAAAGCAGAAGATGACATGGCTGACCCCTAGTCCACGACCACTGAAAGGACTAGACCAGAGGAACCTACGCAAGCAGGTGAATGGGCTGAGGAACAATGGTTGGCCACTACAGGTTTGCTCACTAATGGCACAGATACTGTCTGAGCCTTTACTGTATTTTTCTTCTTTTTTAGGTAAGGGGGAGTAAAGCCAGCAGGGACCAAAGTTAAGTATCCAAGCTGCGACAGAGGGAGAGATGTCAATGCGTGTAAGTAGTGATGAAACTAGTCAGCTGGAAGATAAGCTGTCAAGCAAGAGTTTACAAGCAGCATATGCACAATTACACTTCCCAACACAGTCCCCTTTTATGTAAAAGCATAAGCAAAAGACAGAAAAACTCCATCAGAAATACAGCACTTGTCCACAATGCACACTGACAAAAATGATAGCTAAGTGGTCACAAAGTATACAAAAGTATTATCAACGTTTTTTGCCCAAACAAAACACTTCTTTAGTCCTTAAGTCTGCATAAGCAGTCTATGTTTTACTTAAAAAAAAAAAAAAAAAAAAAAAAAAAAACCTCTAAATAAGCCCTTAGCTAAAATACTGGACCCTGACAGGAGACTTCAAATACTGACAAAAATACCAGGTTTCATAGAGAGGAAATGCAGCATTTAATCACAAAATAAACAATATTTTGTTCAAAGGACAATAATTTCTGTGTGGAAGGGTTCCCCTGTGGGGACTTATCTACCAGTAAAGAAACTTGAAAACTGACTGCTGCTCCTGTGAAGTCTCAGAGCTGATTCTCAAGGTGCCATGAAAATACAAAGGATTTCTTCGCTCTGACTGCAGATTTCCCTCCAATGTGTTGACCAATCAGCAGTCAAGAGGGAAAGTGTGGGAAGGAGCTACAGCTTTGTGAAGTTGGCTGGTTGTATCCTGGGCAAGATATAAGCCATATAGCCAAAAGGCTATTGCAGCAGTGAGAAAGATGAACATCTAAGACTGGGGTATTACCATATCACAAACACTAAGATTTTGAGAGCACAGTCTAAAAGGAAATGTTTTCACTCTAATACAATTTTATTTCTTACATATGCTATACAGTAGAGGTTTGCTTTACAGTGACAGCCATCCAAAGGGGTTATTTAAGCAGGCATCAAGGGAGTTATGCTCTTGCTGGTAGTGCAGTTATAACCGTTTTGTGTCAGGATCTATCCTCTCCTTTGGGGGGGGGGGCTAAACATATTACAGTAAGGACTTGTAAAGCCCTCTCTTCACAAACGCATGCTCCTTTACAAAAGCTAGTAACATCTACCACCAGGCAGTGGCTTGCTAAATTATAAGCTCGCACACAGGACACAAACTACACCATCACCACCACCTCTCCTACCAAGGATTGCAACTGTATGCGTTCTGCTCTATTGGCCATCCCTCCTTGACAGCACTGTCAAGTGCCCAAACCATTACTGAAACTGGATGGGTTGTAGTCAGGGATTTAACCCTCTACACCACTGGTGCTGACAGTTGCTTGGTTATACTTGTCTGCATCTGGCAAGCATAAAGGACATATAATTAAAAATAAATAAATAAATAAAAGTTACGTCTATGTCGTCAGTTTTCATTTTTCAAATGATGGGTTCAGATCAGAGACTCTGATTCGACTCAGCTGCTTCTACCAGATCCTCGGATCTAAAACTCTCAAGCTCCTCCTTTTACCTATTATTCCCCACCAACCTAATATACCTCAGATCGGGTTTGCTGCCCCTAGATATAAACAGACCACATCTTAAAGAAGTTAATAAAGACAGAATAAGAAAAATGAATATGGAGCTCAAACAAGGAATAAAGGTTCCCAAAAGAGCTCTTAGGTCTTTTCAGAAGCAAAGGCATGGCCAGCAGGTGGCCAGGAATTGAGGAAGTATGAAAATGGAAAATACAGATAGAACATTATGGTAAGCACATAACATTTTTTATCTGATGATGTCCTTTTCTTTCATAACTCAACTGATGGGACAGAGTCCCCAGCTACTTGAACCTTGTGTGGCCCTCGTGGAAGGATATTCTGAAGTACTGCTGAGCCAAAGGCAGCTCTGTTCTTGGAAACCAAATCCAATTTGCAATAAAAGTATGAGGATTAGTCCAAGTGCCAGCTGCACAAATGTAATCTATGGAAGCCTTTGACCAAAAAGCTGAAGCGAGTGGCACAGACCTCCTGGAATGAGCTCGAGAAGGCTTAAGTATGGATGATCATTTTTTTTTATTAGAGACAAAGTAAATAAAATCAGTTAACTATTTGGCCAGTGTAACTTTGGAAACTGGCTTGTCCAATTTGTTAGGAGAGAAGGAAACACAACTGATCAGTTTTCCTGAAATCCTTGGTTCTATGGAGGTAAAAGCAAAAGATGGAGCACGCACTCTCCTTTATTCAAGAAGTTTGGAAAGAAATCTGGGTGGTTAATGACGGACTCAGAAGCTACCTTAGGCAAAAAAGATGGATTGGTCCACAAGGACACCATGTCTTTGTGGAAAATCAGGTATGGAGACTTGGAAGACAGAGCATGGAGTTCAGATACTAATCTAGCTGATGTGATAGTCACCAGAAAGACTGTTTTCCAAAACAGAAATTTTAGATCTGACCTAGCTGAAAGTTCAAAGGGAGTTTGTGTCGGGGCCTAAAGCAAACTATTTAAATCTAAGGACGGATATGATCCTTTAACAGAGGTCTAAGTACAAAGGCTCCTTTGTGGAGAGCTTTACATAATTTAGAAAAAGCTAAGGTAGAGTTATTTTTACCTAGGTAGAAGTCTGAAATGGCAGCCAACTGAAGCTTAATAGCACAAACACTAGCCACTTCACTGAAAGCTGAAGCTAAAAATTCAAACAGAGATGGTACCCGGACACAGAAAGGGGATCCAGATCCCTGCTAAGACCCCAAGATACAAATCTATTTACTTTTGTAAATCTTTCTAGTAGAAGCTTTTTGACAAGACAACAAAATGACAAACAGCAGAGGAGAGCCTGGGCTATCTAGCAATCAATGGAACTGGAGAAACAACACTGAGGCCTTTTATGTCCGGATGATTCATCCCTATCAGAGGAGACAGGAGTTCTGGAGTTGGAACCAGTATCCACAGGGCAGACACAAGGTGAGGACAGAGGAAGGGGAGCCAAATCCGACGAGGCCAAAAGGGAGCAATAAGGATAACTGTGTTCAACCAGAATGCTTTGTATAGAAATTTGGGGATGAGAGGGGTAATGGGGGGGGGGCAAGCATACAGGAGACTGAAGCCAGTTGTGGACCACAGCATCTCTTGGTGACTCCCCAGCTGGAGGGATCAGGGCAAAGAATTTGTTGCATTTGTTGTTGAGGGGAGACAAACCAGTCACAGCATGGCTGGCCCAATTGATGGAAAACACACTACTTTCACATTGACAGACCACTTGTGGGGCATCAAAATGGACCTGCTTAGTTTGTCCACACGCTGGTCGTCCCTGGAACATGCATTGCTATTAGAAGAAGAGATTGACCAATGTCACACACTCACTGCTTTTCAACAAAGTGGATGAGACCTGATACCTCCCTGTTTGTTGATGTACCAGACCACTGACATGTTGTCCACCTGCCCTGGATGGGAAAATGTCTTGAAGGCCCTGCAAGACTAGGAGGCCTGCTCTCATTTCATGGACACTGACATGCATCTTGGCCTCTTCTGCGGGGCCAGGTACCTTGGACTTTCCTTTCCAAATAATGCCCCCCACCCCAGTTGGGCGGTGTCTGTGGTCACCATGGCTGTGGGCAGGGAAAGAACAAAAGGACGGCCACTGGAAAGTTTGTTCAAATGAATCCACCAAAGAAGGCACTTATAGGTTCATAGGTTGATACTAGGCTATCGGCCATAGGGCATTTATAAGCCTAGCCAGAGTGTGTTTGGCTTTCGCCACCCTTTTAGATTAGTTGACTGTGCCTCTGTATAGTAGGTCACAGAAGGTAGCCCTTTTAAGGTTAGTTTACTGTACCTCTGTCAAGCAGGGACACAGAAGAGATCCCAGGGGTAAACTTGCGATCTCCCATCCACTCGTCAAGATTTCTCTTGAAGAGGGTCAGTGAGGGGCTCTGCCTAACATGGATTGGGATTTTGTTACAGAGTGAGAGGAGCCTCTGGGATATGAATCTGTCCCTCCAGCATGTCCTATTTATTTCTGTGCTGAGGTTCAAGTCCCAGGAGCGTGTAGCTCTAAGGGATTTGGATTTCCTGAGGTGAAGCATGTCCATTAATTCTGGGTTGGACATGGCTTTATACGTCAGACACAGATCACCTCTGAGTAGGCGGTATGCAACTGAGTAGAGCTGGAGTTTCTTTAGCCAAACTACATAGGGCATCTGTTTGAGCCCCTTGATCCTCTTGGTGAGATACTTTTGGGGTCTTTCCAGTTGCTGCAGGTGTCGGGTAAGGTACATCCCAAACGGGGCAATGTACTCAATTATGGGCCTGATAAGTGATGAGTAGAGGGGCACAATGACCTCTCGATCTAGATGTGAACCCTTTTGTGATAAGGTGGGCTATATAGAATATCTTTCTAACCACTTTGGCAACATGATTGTCAAAGGAGAGATTGCTATCTACTTGGGTCCCCAAGTCCCTAATTACTTCTTCCGTACTTAATGGATTACCACCTATGGGGTAATTTGTGGGCACTTTCTTTTTCCCCAAAGGGGATGACTATGCACTTTTTGGCATTTAGCTTTAGGCCATGGCTCTGGCACCAGTTATCCGTCTCTGTGAGACCCTTTTGGAGGATGCTTGTCAGCCGGAGAGTCGATTACAGCACCCAGTTTACAGTCATCTGCGAACTTGGTCAGCCATAGTCCACCTAGCCTGTACCTCGGAGAGGTCCCAGGACTGAGCTCCTTTCTGTATGCTTCTGTGATCTTAACTGGAACAGTTAAAGGATGTTGAAGAGTGGGCCACTGGACTGACAAGGTCCACTGAAGTATTCATATGTGAAACCTGGCCTGGGGAATAAGTGTGATAGCAGCTACCATGGTCCCCAAGGTTTGTAAAATTAGTCATGCTGGAAAAAAATAATTTTTTGTTACTTTCTTGACCTAGGATCTGAATGTCTGGATTCTAGCAGAAGACAGACAGGTTATCTGATGGACTGTGTCCAGACGAGCACCTATGCACTCCAGACTGCATACAGTGGATATAAAAAGTGTACACACCCCTGTTAAAATACCACATTTTTGTCATCTAAAAACATGAGACCACAATAAATCATTTCAAAACTTTTCCCACTTTTAATGTGGCCTATAACCTGTGCACACCCTTAAACTAATACTTTGTTGATTTGTTGAAGCACCTTTTGATTTAATTACAGCATTCAGTCTTCTTGGGAAGTTTATCAGCATGGCACATCTCGACTTGGCAATATTTGCCCACTCTTCCTTGCAGAAGTGCTCCAAATCTGTCAGACTGTGAGGGCATCTCTTGTGCACAGCCCTCTTCAGGTCACCCCACAGATTTTCTATTGGATTTAGGTCTGAGCTCTGGCTGGGCCATTCCAAAACTTTCATTTTCTTCTGGTGAAGCCATTTTTTGTTGATATGGATGTTTGCTTGGGGTCACTGTCATGTTGAAAGGTGAAATTCCTCTCCATTTTCGGCTTTCTAGCAGATGCCTGAAGGTTTTGGGTCAAAAGTGACTGGTACTTGGAACTGTTCATAATTCCCTCCACCTTAAGTAAAGCCCCAGTTCCAGCTGAAGAAAAGCAATCCCAAAGCATGATGCTGCTACCACCATGCTTCACCATGTGGATGGTGTTCTTTCAGTGATGTGAAGTGTTGTTGCTGCACCAAACGTACCTTTTGAGATTGTGGGCAAAAAGTACAACCTTGGTCTCATCAGACCATAAAAAGAAGTTATGTACTCACCATAAAGTACAGTTGTGTACACTTACCATAAATGTAGATGTTAGAGCGTATTCACTGTTGCAGTCATCACACTTGGGTTATCTGTCTGCAGGTAGCCCTCAGTCGGTCCGAATACCAGAGTCTTGGGATTTCTGTGTCGGATGCTGCTGCCTCTTCCATAACGTCAGGCCGTCAGGGGTATAAAACATGCAGCAGACGCCATTACATCAATTTTTCTTGTGCCAGATGTCATGAGCCCCCAAAATAGGAAGCAATTACATGGTGTGAAACACCTCCAGTGAAAAGTAAATACCACTGCCATAAGATACGACCAAAAAAGAGGACAGGTAGAAATTATAGAAAAGTCAGGGGGCTGGAGGGTAACCAGGACTGCAACAGTGCATACACTTGAACATCTACATTTATTTTAAGCGTACACAACTGTACTATGTTCTTCATGTTTCACTGTTGCAGTCATCATAGTTTGGTTGATTCCCAAAGCTGAGGAAGGGTGGAGGCAGTCAAGAAGTGTTAGGGCTGGCTAGCAGGCCTTGTAAGACTGCTGTAGGAAATCCAGCTCTGGATTTAGAAAAGATAGGCAAGTCATAATGCTTGGTGAAGGTGTGTATTGAACTCCAGGTTGCAGCTTCCAGGATGTCCCTGGTAGGGACTCCCCTGAGAAATGCTGCAGAGATTGAGATAGCCCTAGTGGAATGGGTTCTGATCCCCTGTGGTGTAGGTTTTCCATGGTGTTTGTAGCAGAAATGGATGCAGTGTGCTATCCATTTGGAGATGGTTTGCTTTGAAATGGCCTTGCCCTCTGCCCCTGTAGCAAAGCAGACTAGCAGCTGGTCAGACTTTCTGAAAGGTTTAATCCTGTCAAGGTAGAACCCAAGCTGTCTGTGCATGTCCAAGGAGTGCAGGATTCTTTTCCCTTTATTCTGAGGATTAGGAAAAAAGGTTGGTAAATGGATGAATTGGTTTAAAGCCATACTGGATACCACCTTGGGCATAAATGATGGGTTAGTCCTGAGGGAAACCCTGTCCGCATGGAAGATAATGAAGGGTTCCACAGCCATAAGGGCCTGTAACTCAGACACTCTCATTGCTGAAGTGATGGCTAAAAGTAAGGCTGTTTTCCAAGAGAGGAATTTTAACTCTGCTGTAGTGGCAGGCTCAAAAGGGGGAAGTGTGAGCTTCTGTAGTAGGTCCCACGCAGGAGTGGGCGCTCTCCTCGGGGGTCTGAAATTGTTAACTCCTCTCAGGAACTGTTTGACCAATGGGTGAGAGAAGTGGGGAGGCTCAGTATTGTAATTAGCTGAGATGGCAGAGGCATGAATCTTAACGGATGAGAAGGATAGGCCTTTGTGGAGCAGCTCTGCTAGATAATCTAGGATTTGAGGTAAGGTGGGCAGGGCTGTGTCCATTCCCCGAGACTGGCTCCAAGAACAGTATCTTTTCCACTTTTCTGAATAGGATTTCCTAGTACTAGTCCTTGCCTCAAGGATGACATCCAGCACATGTTTGCTGAGGGTTGCTGGTGATGTATTCAGGGAATATGCCAGGCTGCTAGGCTCAGGGTTTGCAGCTGAGGATGCAAAATCTGGCCCTCTTGCTGGGACAGCAGAGAGGGGGTCTGATGCAGGTGCCAGGGTGGCACTGTTGTCAGACTGCATAAAAGTGGGTACCAGTGCTGGCGTGGCCAGTCCGGAGCAATAAGGACTGTCCTTGGCCTGTCCTGTTTGATCTTGAGTAGTACCTTCAAGAGGAGGGGCAAAGGGGGAAGGCAGAGATTGAGAGGTTTTCCCATGTAAAGGATAGGGCATCAACTTTCCATACTTGGCTGTGGGGAGTTCTGGTGCAAAATTTGCTCAATTGATGATTTTGGGGCGGAAGCAAAGAAGTCCACCTCTGGTGTCCCCCACCTGTGGATTAGAAGCTTGAATGAGTTGGGTTCCAGTTTCCACTCGTGTGGGTCCATTAGATTTCTGCTCAAGTCTGCCGGTGAATTTTTTTGCCTGGCAGGAATTGAGCTTGCAGGTGCACTTGGTTGTTCAAGGCTGTGTTCCACAGAGCCATGGCTAACCTGCAGAGTGGGTAGGAATGAGCCCCCCCCCGCTTGTTTATGTACCACATAAAGTACAGTTGTGTACACTTACCATAAATGTAGATGTTCAAGTGTATTCACTGCTGCAGTCATTACATTTGGGTAATCTGCTGGCAGGTTGCCCTCAGTCGGCCTGAATTCCAAAGTCTTGGGTCCTGCGTCGCTTGCTGTCTTCTCTTCCATGTCGTCAGGGGTATAAAACATGCAGCCGACGCCATTTTCTTTAGTTTTTCTTGCCCCCAATGTCAGGTGCCCCCAAAAAGGTAGCAAAAAAAAAATATATATATATATATATATATATATATATATATATATTCATGCATCAATATAAACTTTACCTTCATCTACAAGCAAATACACCACATAGGTTGTAGAAGATAGAGAAGGAAAGATAAGCTCCAGAATGAGAGGGGGATGGCGGGCGGGTAACCTGGACTGCAACAGTGAATACACTCGAACATCTACATTTATGGTAAGTGTACACAACTGTACTATGTTCTTCATGTTTCACTGTTGCAGTCATTACATTTGGGTAGAATCCCAAAGCTATGGTTGGGGGACTGGAGCTAAACAGCATTAGGAGCGGCTATAAGGCCCTGCTGAACTGCAATGGCAAAGCCTGCCCTGGATTTAGAGTAGAGAGGCAAATGATAATGCTTTGTAAAGGTGTGAACAGAAGTAGCAGCCTCTAGAATGTCTTTGGTTGGGACTCCCCTTAGAAAGGCTGCTGAAGTAGCTGCAGCTCTGGTGGAATGAGACCTAATGCCCTTGGGCACAGATTTAACATGGTGTAAGTAGCAGAAACAGATGCAGTGGCTTATCCACTTTGAAATTGTCTGCTTTGAAATAGCCTTGCCTTCTGATCCTGCAGCATGTGTCACTAGTAATTGCTCACTTTTTCTTAGAGCTTTAGTCCTGCTCAAGAAGAATCTTAGCTGTCTGTATGTCCAAGGAATGCAGAATTCTCTCCCCCTTGTTCTGTGGATTTGGATAAAAGGTTGGCAGTTGAATTGTTTGGTTAAGAGCCACACTGGAAACCACCTTAGACATAAAAGTAGGATTTGTCCTCAGAGATACCCTGTCTGGGTAAAATATGATAAAAGGCTCTACAGCCATGAGGGCCTGTAGCTCTGAAACTCTTCTTGCTGAAATAATTGCTAGTAGCAGAGCCGTTTTCCATGATAAGAACTTTATATCAGAGGTAGCAGCTGGTTCAAATGGAGGCAGGGTGAGCTTTTCCAACACATAATTGAGGTCCCATGCAGGCAATGGTGATCTTCTAGGAGGCATAAATGTTTGGCTCCTCTAAGATACTGCTTTAGTAAAGGATGAGGAAAGATTGGTGGCTCTGTATTGTAATAAGCCAAAATGGCAGAGGCATGGATTTTTAATTGATGAGAAAGATGGGCCTTTGTCAAGCATCTCAGTTAATTACTGCAATATCTGAGGAATATTTGGTTCTGCTGTATTAGTTCCTTGTGCTTGATTCCAAGGACAGAATCTCTTCCATTTGTCAGCATAAGATGTTCTAGTACTAGGCCTTCTGGCTTCCAAAATGACATCCATCACAGCTTTACTGAGAGGTGTTGTTTGTATGACTACATGATCAGCCATGCTGCCAGGTTCAGAGTCTGTAGTTGATTGTGCAGGATCTGATTGTTTTGCTGGGACAGTAGTTGTGGTCTTTGAGGCAAGGTCCAAGATGGGTATTGAGACAAGTTCCTTAGGACTGGGTACCAGTATTGGCGGGGCCAGTCCTGGGCAATTAGTATCATCTTTGGTTTCTCGTCTGACTTTTAGGAGGACCTTGGGGAGAAGAGGCAGAGGAGGAAAGGCGTAAACTGATAGGTTTTTCCAACTGTAGGATAGGGTGTCCACTTTCCATGCTTGTCTGTGATAAGTCCTTGTGCATAATCTTTTCAATTGATAATTTTGAGGAGAGACAAATAGATCTATATCTGGGCTCCCCCATTCCTCTGTTATCATGCTGAAGACTTGTGGATTTAGTTTCCACTCGTGAGGATCCATAAGGTTTCTGCTTAAATCATCTTCCAGAGTGTTTTGTTTTCCTGGCAGGAATTGAGCTTGACGATGTATCTGGTAGGTCAAAGCTGTACCGCACAGTGCCATGGCTAATCTCCATAGGGGGTATGAGTGTGTACCCCCCTTGCTTGTTTATATACCACATGACTGTGGTGTTGTCCGTCTTTATCAGTAGTTGTCCTGGATGAAGTAAGTCCTTGAAGGCTGTTAGCGCATTTTGAACAGCTAGCATCTCTTTCTGGTTGATATGTAGATGCATTTGGTTTGGTGACCATATGCCCTGAATGCATCTTCCTGCCATGTGGGACCCCCAGGCATAATCTGATGCATCTGTTGTTATGGTTTGGCTGGCAGGGGGTCGAGTGAATGGCCGTCCCATGTTTTGGTGACATGCCTTTGCCCACCATAGAAACACCTGTTGCAGGCAGGGAATGAGAGGAATCATTGCTTCCAGACTGTGAGAAAGTTGACTCCATAAACATTTTAGGTACCACTGAAGTTTCCTCATATGCAGTCTTGCATATGGAATCAGTAGGATGCAGGATGCCATGAAGCCCAGAGCCTGCAGAATTTGTCTTGCAGAAGACTGGGTTTTTGTTGCCAGCAGTTTGAAGTAAGTAGTTAGTTGCCTTTGCTTGTCTGGCATGAGGTAAGCCATATGGGCAGTTGTAATCAAGCTTGCACCCAGGAATTTTATCTTTTGAGAGGGTACCAGTTGTGATTTCTTTTCGTTTATTGTGTACCCTAGGCACGTTAGAAGCCTTTTCACAACCGCCAGGTGTCGAAGAACTTTGTCCTTGTTCTCTGCTTGAATGAGACAGTCGTCCAAGTAAGGATATATTTGTATACTTCTTTGTCTGCAAAATGCAATTACTAGTGCCAGGTACTTTGTAAAGACCCTGGGCGCAGTAGATAAGCCAAAGGGCAGTGCAGAGAATTGGTAATGCATTAAGCCAGCTTTGAATCTGAGGTATCTTCTGCACAATTGTCTTATTGGGACATGCAGGTATGCCTCTTTTAGGTCTAAAGTCACCAGCCAAGCCTTCTTGCCCAGCATGGGCAGAAGCTGCTGCAAAGTCAGCATTTTGAATTTTGGAATGTCCAGGTATCTGTTCAAAATCGATAAATCCAGTATTGGCCACCAGGCCTTGTCCTTTCTGGGTACCAAGAACAGTCTTGAGTAAAAACCTTATCCTTTTTCCTGTTCTGGTACTGTCTGAATGGCCCCCATATCCATGAGGGACGTAACCTGTTTCTGTGCCTCTGCCCACTGATTTTTTTGGCAGGTCTGGCCAACCATTTGCCATTGGCAGAGTGTGGAAATGGAATCTGTATCCCTGTGATACGATGTTTAGTACCCACTTGTCCTGGGTTATTAACTGCCAAATTTGAGCAAAAAGTGCTAATTTTCCCCCAATGGGTACTGCCAAAAGATAAGTGCTTGATGTAGGCAGAAGGAAGTCATTGGGATTGCTTTCTGTAGGTTTGTGCTTTATCTCCTCCAGATTTGGGGGTGGAAGCGCCCCATTGCTTTGACCTGTATAAATCTTGCGCCTGGTATCTGGAACCCTTAGGGCGTCTGGATTTGCCCCTTTGAGCTCTATCTGACACAGGAAAGGACCAATTCTTTGTAGGCCAGTATCTACTGAATCTTGGTGGCTGCACTTGTAAGAAGTCTAACAGTTTGCATAGACTTAGCTTTTTCTTTAAAACCTTTAACCAGGCATGCCTCCTAATCACAGATCCAGTAACTGTGGCCCTGCAGGAGGCATCTAAGGCATCAAAACCACATTGCAAAGTATGCTTTCCAACTTGTTCAGCTGCATGCAATAATTCCTGCACATTCTGAAATCAACATCATTTTCTGTTTCAACAATCCCATAACATGTTGTTGGTACTTAAGCATATGAAATTGACAGTTTAAGACCCTGACTGCCAAGGCTGCAGATGTATAAACTTTTTTTCCCCATCTGTCCAGTGCCCTTGAATCTCTGTCAGAGGGGGTAGGATTTTTTGCTGTTGAGGCCTTAACTCCCTTTGGACCCTGTGAAATAGTTTCAGGATCAGCAGCAAGGGTTTCTAAATAACAATTTAAGTGAGTCAGGGACCCTGTAATATCTGTCAGGCTTACTGGGAGCCAGAGGTAAAAAGTCAGGGGTCAAGCTCGACTCCGAAAACACATCCACAATGTCTAAAACGGGGAATGGCTAAAGGCCTATGCTGAGGGAGGAGGAGGAAATCCCTGAGCCTCTTTTTTGATTCTGAGTAGTCTCGACTCTCTCAGTGAAAATGCTCCCTCAAAGAATGCAAGGTTTCTCCAAATAAATAATCCTCAGGAGGAGATGCAGATGGAATAGACTCCTCAGCATCAGAATCCTCATAGGGAGGTATAGATAATTCCTGATCGGAAGAGGAATCAGAAGAAATACAAACCTGATCTGAAGATTCATAATTAGTGTCTTGCCTAGGCCTCTTATCAGGAGGGGGATGGGTATCCCCTGATCAAGGTAATAAGGTCTTCAGCCATTTTGATCATCTGTTATTTAGGCATAGAAGCCTGTGTACGTGGTTCATGCGTCGTTTTTTTAGTTTTAGAAGTTGCTTTTGTCTTTGGTTTTGTAGCTGTCGTCGGTTTGATATACAAATGTTGAGGTCTGAATACACCCTCAGAAGCCAGTGCCTGCTCAGCGGCTCTGGACCCATCAGAGAGAGATACATCCGTCGGTCCAATACCTTGAGTATCTTGCGGCATGCCGGACTCCACATGGGTGTCAGTAGAGGCTTGCAACTCGAAGGTAGTGGGTATCAGGGGCTACGAAAGCGCCTCACTGAGTACTGGCGAATCGGCGACTGGCTTAGGAGAAGCTTTGTCGTCTGTTTTGGATCTCGACTGCCTTTCTCTGTCCTTTTCTTTGCGTTTTTATGTACTCCGGTAGTCGGATTGCTATCCAACGGCATTTCTGGGTAATTAAATCCGTTTCCAAAATACTTTGATGCAAAAATATACAGACGCTTAATAGTGTGTTGGTCAAATCTAGCACAAAACCGACAGCCAGGCACGTTGTGATCAGGGCCTAGGCAAGGAATACAGCATAAATGGAAATCCTTATGAGGTATTTGCTTCCCACAAGTAATACAATTATTAACTTTTTCTGACATCGGTAAAAAGCAAGAAAAAAGTTTCCCCAATGGGGTACTTAGCTTTAGTGAAGACTTCCGTTCTGAAACTCAAAAATATTTCAGTAGTCGGCTGACCGGCACTTGCGAAATGCTTCTGCTTCGGGCACCGCGTGGCAAGAAAGACTAAAGAAAATGGCGGCGGCTGCATGTTTTATACCCCTGATGACCTGATGTCATGGAAGAGGAGACAGCAACTGACGCAGGACCCAAGTCTTAGGAATTCAGGAAGACTGAGGGCAACCTGCCAGCAGATTACCCAAATGTAATGACTGCAACAGTGAAACACGAAGAACATCTGTGGTGTTGTCTGACTATCAAGAGTTGTCCTGGAAGGAAAAGGTATTTGAAGGCCATCAGTGCATTCTGTACAGCTAACATTTCTTTTTGACTGATATGCAGGCGCATTTGTCATGGGCTCCATTTGCCTTGAATGCATTTGCCTGCCATGTGAGCCCCCCCACGCATAGTCTGTTGTCAGGGTTTGGGTGGGGGGGGTGAGTGAAAGGGAGTCCCTTGTTGAGTTGCAGGCCTCTGCCCACCAAAGGAACTCTGTCCTTAGGCAAGGAATGATAGGAATCACTGTTTCCAGGTCCTGAGAATGTTGACACCAGAGACTTTTTAAGTAACACTGAAGTTTCCTCATATGCAGTCTTGCATATGGAATTAGGAGAATGCATAAGGCCATGAACCCTAGGGCTTGCAGTATTTTTCTTGCAGATAGCTGGGTTTGGGTGGCCAGTAGTTTGAATTAATTTGTCAGAAAAACCTACTTTTCTGGAGTGAGAAATGCCATCTGGGAAGTTGCGTTCAGGCTTGCTCCCAGAAATACAATTTTTTGGCTGGGTACCGGATGTGATTTATTTTCATTGATGGTATAACTCAGTAAAGTTAGGAGTCTCTTTACAAATGTCAGGTGCTGAAGTAGCAATTCCTGACTGTCCGCCTGAATCAGGCAATCGTCCAAGTATGGGTAAATTTGAATGTTTCTCTGCCTACAGTATGCAATGGCTGGAGCCAAACACTTTGTGAATATCCTGGGCGCAGTAGATAAGCCAAAGGAAAGTGCAGAGAACTGACAGTGCACAGTGCATAGATCCTGCCCTGAAACGTAGATATTTCCGGCAACACCCCCTTATGGTGATGTGCAGATAAGCTTCTTTTAAGTCTAGGGTAACCAGCCAGGAGTCCTTGGCTAGCATAGGAAGCAGCTGTTGGAGTGTAAGCATTTTGAACTTTGGTACCACCAAGAAGGTGCTGAGAATTGACAGATCCAGAATAGCGCACCAAGAGTTCTCTTTTCTGGGCACCAGAAACAGTCTGGAGTACAAACCCTGTTCCCTTTGCTCTGTTGGTCCTGGGTAATGTATTCCCAGTTTTTTGCATGCAGGGCATGTTTTCCTCCTAGGGGTGCAAGTACTTGGGCATGGCTGGGAAGGATGAAGGACAAGTCATTGTGAACTTTTTCCATAAGAGTGTGGCTTACCACTCCCTGTTTTTGAGGCGGGAGCACTCCATTGTTGAAATCTGTGCATACCCTGTGACTGTAGTCTTTGTTGTCTGTTGCCCCTGGGTTTGGACTGAAAAGGCCTAGGAGGGACTGGCAAGGACCAGTTTTTTGAAGGCCAATGCCTACTGAATCTAGGTGGCTGTATCTGTAAGAAACCTTAGACAGTTTGTATAGATTTAGCTTTCTCCTCCATCATTTCAAGAACTACTACTGCTTTTGTGCCAAACAAACATTCTTGGTTTAATGGAGCATCTAGCAATTTTTCTTTGACATCGTCTGGCAAGATTTGTTCCTTCAGCCAAGCATGCCTTCTCAGAAGGGACCCAGTGACAGCAGCCCTGCAAGATGCTTCTAAGGCATCAAAACCACACTGCAAAGTATGTTTACCAACTTGGTTTGCACAATGCATTAACTCTTGTAAATCTCCATTTTCTGCATAATCAGGAAACAACATTTTTTGTTTAATTAGTTCCACAATATGCTGCTGGCACTTCAACACGTGAAACTGGCAATTTAAAGCCCTGATGGCAAGAGTTGCAGAGGTATATACCTTCTTACCCAATCTGTCTAAAGCCCTAGAATCCCTGTCCGAAGGGGTAGGGTTTTTGGCTGTAGTAGCCTTAATACCTTTAGGTCCCTGGGAAATGGTCTCTGGATCCGCAGTAGGATTTTTAAAGAGAAATTTGTAAGAGTCAGGTACTCTGTAGTACCTGTCAGGTTTTCTAGGAGCTGGAGGTAAAGTATCAGGGGTAAAACTTGATTCCATAAAGACATCATCTACAATATCCAGGACAGGGGGGTATAGCTAGGGGCCTGTGCTGAGGAAAGTCTAAAAATTCCCCGAGTCGCTTTTTGGACTGAGGGTAGTCCTGGCATTCCCAGCGGTAATGCTCTCTTAGGGTATTGCAAGGTTTCACCAAAAGAAAAGTCCTCTGGAGGGGAGGCAGAGGGAATGGAATCCTCTGAATCAGAATCGTCATAGGTGGATAAGGGTATGTCCTGGTAATCAGAGGGGTCAGAGTCATCGGACTCTGTCTGTAGAATCATAAGGAAAATCAATTTTTTGTCTTTTAGAGAGGGAGGCTGGCTTCCCCTAATTAAAGTACTAAGGTCTTCAGCCATTCTAAGCATTTGTTTCTGAGGTATGGAGGCTAGAAAATTCTCTTTGATCGGTTTCCTAGGTGTAGTGCGAACTCTGGGCCTGAGAAATTCGGCAGTTTTAGTAAAAAACAAAGTAGTCGGTTTAATACGAACATCGGAAGGTCTGAATACACCCTCAGAAGCCGGTGCCTGCACAGCAGCTCCAGACCCATCCAAGGTAGAGACATCCACAGGTTCCATAGTCGAAGTAGCATCTCGCGGCATACCGGACTCCGAATGGGTCTCAGTAGAGGCCTGTGAATCCACAGAAGCGGGCATCAGGGGCTGTGAAAGTGCCCGAGTACCAGCGGACTGGCGACTAGCTTAACGGAAGCATCGTCGGCAGTTTTGGACCTACGTGGTCTGTCTCTGTCTTTATCCTTCAGTTTTTTTGGAAGATCGGTAGTCGGACGGCTTAACGAAGTCATTTCGGAATACGGAGATCAAGTGCAAAAGAATTTAGAGACAAAGATAGCCCGACAACGAATAGTTCAGGTGCTGAAAGTACAGTTTTGTACATACCATAAATGTAGATGTTCGAGTGCTAATACAGCTGCAGTCATAACAGATGGGTTCTCCTGCCGTCAGGCGGGTCCTCGGTCAGCCGAATTCCAAAGTCTAGGTCCGGCGTCGGTTGTCGTCGCTTCTTCCCTGACGTCAGTGCGACAGGGGTATAAAGGAACCAGCCGACGCCATTTTCTTCAGTTTTTCTTGCCCCAGATGTCAGGTGCCCACAGAAGGAAAGCAATACATAAATTTGTGTGATAATGCAGTGCAATATAATCAAAATACAGTAGTTGCAAGCAAATACATCATAAATGAAAACCCCAATCAGGTTGTATGAGGATGTGTTAGCCTATAGGCCTGTCCCAAGAGGGGAAGGAGGGAGGGAAACCTGGACTGCAGCTGTATTAGCACTCGAACATCTACATTTATGGTAGGTACAAAACTGTACTATGCTCATCGTGCATACAGCTGCAGTCATAACAGATGGGTAGAATCCCAAAGCTAAGAAAGGGGTGGTAGGCACTAGGTGGAACTAGGAGGAGCCAAAATGCCCTGCAAGACTGCAGTGGCAAAGCCTGCTCTAGATTTGGAGTATAATGGTAGGTTGTAGTGCTTGGAGAAGGTATGCACAGAAACAACTGGCTGCTTCCAGAATATCCTTGGTAGGAACTCCTCTGAGGAAGGCTGCAGAGGTGGCTGTGGCCCTGGTGGAATGAGTTCTAATGCCTGTAGGAACAGTTTTGCCATGAAAGGAATAGCAAAAGCGTATGCAGTGGGCTATCCATTTTGAGATTGTCTGTTTGGAAATTGGCTTCCCTTGAGCTCCTACCGCATAGGCCACAAAGAGCTGTTCTGATTTTCTGAAAGGCTTTGTTCTGTCCAAATAATAACGTAGTTGTCTGTGGATGTCCAAGGAATGTAGTAATCTCTCCCCTTTGTTTTGAGGATTAGGATAAAAAGTAGGTAAATGTATGACCTGATTTAAAGCTACCTTGGATACCACTTTAGGCATAAAGGACGGGTTGGTTCATAAGGAAACTCTGTCCTGATGGAAGATGATAAAAGGCTGTACAGCCATGAGAGCCTGTAGTTCTGAAACTCTACGAGCTGAGGTGATAGCCAGAAGGAAAGCTGTTTTCCAGGACAAATATTGCAAATCTGATGAGGCAGCTGGCTCAAAGGGAGGCAAGGTCAGTTTTTTCCAGAATGAAATTAAGATCCCAAGCAGGTATTGGTTGTTTCCTTGGAGGCCTTAAATTCTTAGCCCCTCTGAGGAACTGTATTAAGAGAGGGTGGGAGAATAAAGGTGGATCAGTGTTGTATTCTGCAGAAATGGCTGAGGCATGTATTTTGATGGAGGAGAAAGAAAGTCCACTGCTTAGTAGTTCAGCCAAATATTGTAGTATTTGAGGTAAATTCAGTTTTCCAGGATCCTGGCTCTTTTTCTCATTCCAGACACAAAAACGTTTCCATTTTGCGGAGTAAGCTTTTCTAGTTGATGGCCTTCTGGCCTCCAAAATGACATCCTGCATCTCCTTAGAGAGTAGGGCCTGTTGTGATGCTAAGGAATCTTCCATGCGGCTAGATTGAGTGTTTTTAGCTGGCTGTGAAGAGTTTTGAAACTGTGCTGAGTCAGAAGAAGAGGCATTAGAGGCAGGGTCCATGGTGGGGAATGCGTCAGGCTCCTCAGGAGTGGGTACCAGTGTTGCCTTGGCCAGTCCGGAGCAATGAGAATCATCTTTGGTCTGTCTGCTTTGGTCTTTAATAGAACTTTGGGCAGCAGAGGAAGAGGAGGGAAGGCATAAACTGTCATTGATGTCCAACTGAAAGAAAGAGCGTCCACTCTCCAGGCCTTTGGATGGAAGATCCTTGAGCAGAATTTAGTCAATTGATGATTCTTGTGGGAGGCAAAGAGATCTATGTCTGGCATTCCCCATTCTTGGATTATTTCTGTAAAAACCTTTGGATGCAATTTCCATTCGTGTGGATCTGTCATATTCCTGCTTAGGTTGTCTGCCAGCATGTTTTCCTTGCCTGGCAAGTACTGTGCTTGTAGTTCCATTTGTAAGTCCATGGCCATGTTCCAAAGTGACATGGCCAGTCTGCATAGGGGGTAAGAATGTGTTCCTCCCTGTTTATGTACCACATAACTGTGGTGGTGTCCGTTCTTATCAATAGTTGACCTGGTTGTAGAAGGTCCTTGAAAGCTATAATAGCATTTATTACTGCTAGCATTTCTTTTTGATTGATGTGAAGGTGCTTTTCTTTTTGGGACCATTTGCCCTGAATGCACCGATCTGTCATGTGCGCCCTCCAGGCGTAGTCAAGTCTGTTGTGATGACTTGATTTGCTTGAGGCTTGCTGAATGGAAGACCTGTGTTTGTTTGACATGCTTGAGCCCACCACAGAAATTCCTTTTGCAGACATGGAATTAGTGGTATTATTGTTTCCAAACTGTGGCTGTGTTGAGACCATATGTTTTTCAGGTACCATTGTAGTTTCCTCATATGCAGCTTTGCACATGGGATTAGTAAGATGCAAGATGCCATGAATCCCACAGCCTGCAGGATTTTCCTTGCAGTCAGCCTGGTGCAATTTGCTAGTGTTCTGAAGTATTGAATTAGTTGCCCCTGCTTCTCTGGCGTGAGGTAGGCCATCTGGGTGTTTGTGTCCAAATTGGCACCCAGGAAAATTATCTTCCGAGAGGGTATTAGCCTTGATATCTTTTTGTTGACTGTGTATCCCAGAGATTTCAATAACATTATTACATAAGCCAGATGTTTCAGAAGAATGTGCTTGCTGTCCGCTTGGATCAGGCAGTCGTCCGAATAGGGGTATATTTGTATCCCTTGAAGTCTGCAGTAGGCAATTACTGATGCCAGGCATTTCGTGAATACTCTGGGTGCAGTAGACAAGCCAAAGGGCAATGCAGAGAATTGATAATGGGTTGAACCTGCAAGAAATCTTTGGTACCTTCTGCAATTTTGTCTGACTGGGACATGCAGGTATGCCTCCTTGAGGTCCAATGTTACCAGCCAAGACTCCTTGCCCAGCATGGGAAGAAGTTGCTGTAGAGTAAGCATCTTGAATTTTGGTACGAGTAGAAATGTGTTTAGGATGGATAGATCCAAAATAGGTCTCCAATCTTTTCCCTTCCTTGGCACCAGAAATAGCCTGGAATAAAAACCTTGACCTTATTCGTGCGTAGGTACCTCTTGAATAGCTTTCATGTTTATGAGATCTGTAATTTGTCTTTGTGCCTCTGCCCTTTGATTGTGTGGCAGGTTTGGCATGCCTCTCATTTTTGGAAGGGTGTGAAAATGGAATTTGTAGCCTCCGTTTATAATGTCCAGGATCCATTTGTCCTTTGTGACAACATGCCAATTGTTTGAAAATAATGCCAGCTTTCCTCCTAAGGGGGCTGCCATTTGAGACCTGGTTGGCATGCAAAGGGGAAAGTCATTGGTTTTGCTTTCTGAAAGATTGCGAGTTGTCCTCACCACCTCTTTGTGTAGGAGCTTGCCATTGTCTGCCTCTATACGATCCTTGGGATTGTCCTCTGCCCATCGGGCGCCTGTATCTGCCTCTTTGGGGGTCTGTCTGTGGCAGGAAAGGACCAGTTTTTGGAAGGCCAATTTCTGCTAAAACGTGGGGGTTGAACCTGAAGAAATTCTTTCACAGTTTGCATTGATTTAGCCTTTTCCTCCATTTTCCTTAATACCTCCTCAGCATTAGCACCAAATAGTACATCCTTTTGAAGAGGCGTCTAGTAATTTAGCTTTGACATGATCAGGCAAGGCTTGTTCCTTGAGCCAGGCATGCCTACGTATGACTGATCCTGTAACAGCGGCTCTACATGAGGCCTCTAGAGCATCAAAACCACATTGTAAGTTATGCTTACCCACTTGTTCTGCACTATGCATCAAATCCTGCAACTCCTTCAAGTCTGGTTGTTCAGGTTGTGACATTTTACTCTTCAATTGTGATAACAAAAACTGTTGGTATTTTAGCATATGAAACTGACAGTTTAAGGCCCTCATGGATAAGGTAGCCGAGGTATATACCTTTTTTCCCCACCTTTCTAAGGATCTAGAATCTCTCTCGGAAGGCAATGGATTTTTGGCAATGGAGGCCTTAACTCCCTTGGGGCCCTGTGAGATGGTTTCTGGGTCAGCAGCATGGCTTTTGTAAAGAAATTGGTGTGAGTCAGGAACCCTGTAGTACCTGACAGGCTTAACTGGAGCTGGAGGTAGAGAGTCCGGGTTAAGGCAGGCCGCCGAGTAAACATCATCTAGGATGTCCAAGACAGGAGGTATAGCCAGAGGCCTATGCTGAGGTAACAAGAGAAATTCCCTGAGCCTTTTCTTGGAATCTGAATAATCCTGGCCTTCCCAGTGGAAGTGTTCCCTTAAGGTATGCAAAGTTTCCCCAAATGAGTAATCCTCAGGGGGGGATACAGAAGGGATGGACTCCTCCGCATCAGTCTTCAAAAGGGGAGTAAGAATGTTCCTCATCATCAGAGTGCTCTGAAATAATGGAGCCCTGATCAGAGGTGGGGGAATCTTCCTCCACTCTGGGCCTTTTGTCCGGTGGGGGCTGAGAACCTCTGATTAGAGTAATTAAATCCTCCGCCATTTTAAGCATCTGTTTCTTAGGCATGGGGCCTGGAGATGGGCCCTGTGTAGCTGGTCTCTTGGAGTGCATGGTTGCTTTAGACTTTGTGAAAGCCTTGATGGAGAAAGAAGAGGAAGGTCTGAAGACACCTCGAGTGGAGGTGGACCTGTCCACATTCTGAGTTTCAACGCCAAGAGTGGCTTCAGTATCTGTAGTCGGGGTGTGGGCCGAGGAGCCTGCGACCTCGGGCACAGGAGACACCGTCAAAGAAGTGTCGTCGGTAATCAGGGGCTGCATAGGCGCCTCACTGAGAACCAGACCACGTGTAGTCGGCTTTGGCGTGGTGTCGGTAGAGGCCGCGGACCTCGTGTGTCAGTCCTTGTCTTTGCGGTTTTTAGACAAAACCGGAGTCGGAGTATCCGACGACATAGTATAGTTAAATGCTTTCCCAAAATAACGCTGGGCGAACTCCGCCCAACGCTTAATAGTGCGTTTGTTGAATGTAGCACAAAAGCGACAGACCGAGACGTCGTGGTCTGGGCCTAAACAAGGTATACAGAGGGAATGGAAATCCTTATGCGGTATTTGCTTCCCACAAGAAATACAATTATTAACTTTGTCTGACATCGGTCTGAGGCAAGAAAAGTTTCCCCAACGGGGTACTTAGCTTTTAAGAAGACTTCGGTTTCCAAATTTCGTAATCTCAGGAGCTGGCCGACCGGCACTTGCGAACTGCTTCTGCTTCGGGCACCGCGCGACAAGAAAGACTGAAGAAAATGGCGTAGGCTGGTTCCTTTATACCCCTGTCACACTGACGTCAGGGAAGAAGCGACGACAACCGACGCCGGACCTAGACTTTGGAATTCGGCCGACCGAGGACCCACCTGACGGCAGGAGAACCCATCTGTTATGACTGCAGCTGTATGCACAATGAACATCAAGGCACAAAACAGACAGCGAGGAACGTTATGGTCTGGGCCTAAACAGGTGATGCAGCAAGAATGAAAAACTCTGAGGTATTTGCTTTCCACAGGCAAGACAATTGTTAACTTTTTCTGACATCGGTTAGAGCAAGAAAAAAGGATCCCCAATGGGGTACTTAACTTTAGAAGACTTCAGGTTTGACACTCGAAAAACGAAAATTTCAGGTAGCTGCCGACCGTCACTTGCGAACTGCTTCTGCTACGGGCTCCCAAGCTGCAAGAAAAGCTTAAGTAATCGTGTCGGCTGCATGTTTTATACCCCTGACATCATGGAAGAGGCGAAAGCATCATACGCAGAAATCCCAAGACTCTGGTATTCAGGCCGACTGAGGGCTACCTGCAGGCAGATAACCAAGTGTGATAACTGCAACAGTGAAACACGAAGAACATCGTTCCATGTGAGTTGTTCATCTTGCCTTCATTCTTACTGATGGGTTCAAATCCATTCCTCTCAACTCGGCCAAATACAAAAGCTCGAGGTCTTTAACCAGCTCATGGCCTACTCCCTATTCCATGATGCACTGCTGCTTCCTCAGATCTTGTTTGCTGCCAACAAAGGTATAAGCCACCTCCCAATACAGCAACAGCATAGAATACACTAGATAAAGGTCAATTACAGCCACACCTTACCTCAGGTTCTCGATCCTCAAGAAGCCTGGAAGGGGGGACGTAAGAATGAAGGCAAGATGAACAACTCACATGGAACACTATAGTGAGTACATAACTTTTTATGTGAAGTTGTTTTATCTTGCCTTCATTCTTACTGATGGGATAGCGTGCCAAGCACCATCTTCTTGGGTGGCTCACGGGAGTACATTCTTCAAGACAGTGGAACCAAAGGAAGCCATGTTCCTGGAGGCCTTATCCACCTTGTAATAAGTGATAAAAGTATGAGGCCTTGACCAAGTAGCTACTGCATAAATTGTATCTATTGGTAATTTGGCAAAAAAGGCTGAGGAAGTGGCGACAGCTCTAGTTGAGTGGGCCTTTATCTTGTCTTGCAATGGTGAACTATAAGTAAAGGAAATACAATCCGATAAACATTTAGATAAAGTGGTTTTTATAACAGGAGCACCCTTCCTGGAGTCTGAGAAGGAAACAGTTGATCCGTCTTTCTGAAATCCTTGGTCCTGTCTAAATAGAAGTGGAGCTGTCTGTAAACGTCAAGCTTGTGCAGCATATACTCTCACTGCCATACTTGTGGAAGAATACAGGCAAGTCTATAGACTGATAGAGATTTGTTTCTGAACATACCTTTGGTAAAAATGAGGGATTTGTCCGGAGAAACACTATCATTATGAAAAATCATATAAGGGCGTTTTAATGAACAAGGCCTCTAACTCTGAAGCCTTCAGAGCAGAAGTAATAGCTACTAGAAAGATGGTTTTCCATGTGATATACTTAAGGTCACATGAAAAGGCTGGTTCAAAGGGTGGTAGAATTATTTGTCATGGAACAAAATTTAGATTCCACGGAGAAATAGGGGATTTGATGGGTGGTCTTAAATGTATAGTGCCTTTGAGAAATGCCTTCAAGAGTCTGTGTGTCATGATATTAGACCCTTTCTCACCAAGATTGAAGTTGGAGATTGCAGCCAACTGAACTCCAACAGTCATGGCAGCTGCTCTCTCATTGAAAAGTTTTATCAAAAATTCCAAAATAAAAGCTATTGGAGCTAAATAAGGATCGAAAGAATTTTGAAATGCCCATATTGAGAATCTTTTCCATTTGCTAAGGTATAGCTTTCTAGTGGAGGATTTGAGAGAGGATGTCAACATATGCTGTGCTGTAGCTGAAAGGTTTTGAAGCCTGGCTATGGTAGGAATTGGAACAGCCAAGCTGTCAATTTGAGGGACTGAAGGGATGGATGAAGAGCCCCTGATGAGTGAATCAGGAGGTCAGGAACTGGGTCCAGGATCCAAGGTTCTTCCAATAGATGAGGCCGAAGAAAGGGGAACCAAATCTGGTGAGGCCAGTAGGGGGCTATCAGAATTATGGTCCTTCCCAGAGCACTGGCTTTCTTTAAAACTTTGGGTAGCAGAGGTAATGGTGGAAAAGCATAAAGGAGACCCGGGGGCCAAATGCATCACTTGGGGCTTCCCCCAGCAGGGGAATTAGGGCAAAGTAGCTGCTGCATTTTGTGTTTGTGGGTGTGGCAAAAAGAACGCACAAGGCTGACCCCATATGTGGAATATCCCTTCCTCCACTTCTTTCTTTCTTTAGGGACCACTCGTGAGGCAATAGAATTGCTCTGCTCAGCTTGTCTGCTATCATGTTGGACTTTCCCGGGATGTGCATTGCAATCAGAAAGCGCTGGGTGAAGTTTGCCCATTGCCATACTCTGAAGGCTTCCCAACATAGGGGGTAAGATTTGGTTCCTCCTTGTTTATGTGCCAGACTACTGACATGTCTGTCTGGATTGCAATTGTCCCCAGAGGAAGAGAGTTAAGAAAGGACTGCAATACTAGAAGTACCACTCTCATCTCTAGGACACTGATATGCAGGTGAGCCTCGTATTCTGGCTGTTCTTCCCGGATAATGCCCCCCCACCCTAACAGGGAAGTGTCTGTGGTAACTATGGAAATCGGGTTGGGTAGAACAAAGGGACGTCCTATTGTTACACAATACTATGCCACCACTGAAGGTCCTTCTTGCATGAATTCATGATTATAATCTGATGCGACATTGGGAGTTCCTGAAAGGACCGCTGCATGAAAAGGAGCCATTGTAGTATCTGCATATGCATCCGACCCAGCGGAATTGCAATGACTGCTGCCGCCATTGTATCCAACAGTTTGAGAACTGTGGAAGACGGGGCTTTTTCTTTTGATAGAAGGTTTAGAACCTGTTAACGAAAGAGCACAAACCCTTTCTGATGGAAGTTTTAAGGTCATTGTGGTGGTGTCCAGATCTGCTCCTATAAAAAATGGTATGTTGTAATGGCAATAAGACAGATTTTTCTAAATTTATGGTAATCCCAAACTGACATCATAGATTCATAGTAGTGTCCCTTGCTTGAATGAGTTGATGCCGGGTGGTGGCGATTAGGAGCCAGTTGTCTAGGTATGGAAACACCTGGAATCCCAAATGTATCAGGTGAGCCATGACTACTGCCATGCATTTGGTGAACACTCTGGGGGCTGCTGTTAGACCAAAGGACAGTACTCGAAACTGCTAGTGACTGTCCCCCAGCTGAAAGCGCAGGTGATCTCTGGATGGTCTGTCCATTTTTATGTAGTAGTACGCATCCTGGAGATCTATCAAGCACATCCAACTGTCTTTTCCTAGAAAAGGAAGTACTGACTGCAGTGTAACCATCCGGAACTTTGTCTTCTTCACAGATTTGTTTAATCTGCTGAGATCCAAAATTGGCCTCCAGTCCCCTTGTTTTCTCTGGAACTAAAAAGAACCTTGAGTAAGTTCGGGATCCTATCTGATCTGCGGGGACCGGCTGGATGACTCTCTTTTCTGGCAACCTTTGAATTTCAATGGTTGCTTATTCCCTGTGACTGGGTGGAACATCTGGGATCTTTTTATTGAGGGGGGTGGGGTGGAAAAGGGAATGGAGTAACCTCTGAATATGAAGCTTTGTATCCAGCAGTCTTTTGTTATTTGAAGCCAGGTGTCTGGGTACAAAGAAGCATCTCCCAACTGCCTCCAGAGATGGACAGGCAGGCCTCCTCTCAAGAGCGCTAATAGGGCTTCCCAAAGAACTGCGCTCTGTCACCCTGATTCTGTGGACCCTCTCTGCTGCATGGACGGCATCTTCCATTATTGCCCCCTCCTCTGCCTCTGGAGGGGGATTCACCATGTGTCCTGAAAGGCTCCTTGAGATTTACGGAACTATATCTTTCCTCCTTTCTGACCTTTGGGGTAAGGTCTGGTAGGTGTGGAAAAATGGACTCCAATGGCAGAGTCTTTCCCTCTTGCTCACACCTGGTAAGCGTTTCTTTCACTTTGAGCTATCAAAAGGGGCGTTGATAAAAGAATGACTTAAAGGGCTCCGTAAATGAACATAAGTGCATCCAGGAAATGTCTCCCAAGAGCAATTCCTGTACCTGCTGCTCTGCTCGCTCCATTAGCTGCATACGAAACCAGATACATGGACGAGTTTATTAGGGAATTTAGGGTAGAGAGCTGTGAGGATATTTTGTCTGAGACCCCTGCAGCTACTGAACCCTGCTCTTTTAGGAGATCTCTTTGCAATCTAGTGAAATGTGTAAGATAATTCAGCAAAAGTCGCTGAAGTAAACATGCTCTTTCCATATCTGTCCATGACTCTCGAATCTTTTTTTGGCGGATGGACCATCAAAGTTTCGGATAACTCCTTCCGGGTGGCCGCCGCCACCACTGCATTAACAGGGACTCCCTTGGTGAGCAAAGCCTTGTCCTGTGGTGAGGTAATAAACTTGTTAGGCCTCCTAGGGATAGGTTCCATTGTATCTGGAGACTCCCATGCCTTTCGACAAACTAAGTCCATGAGTTTGTCGAAAGGCGGAGACATGGAAGAGGTAGAGAGCTGAGACCCAAAAGCCTTCAGGTAGACTGACTCATCATCAGTAGGTTTGATGGGCTGCCAATTACCCCTCTGAGAATCTCTAAGATATCTGCGAAGGAGGTATCTTCTGAGGGTGACCGAGGGAAACCTTCTAAATCATCCAAGTCAGTGTCTGAAGTGATGGATTCCTGAGGGGAGTCCAAGTGCTTCCTCTTGCATAGCTTCTTCCGAAGGACCTCCTCAGTGGGAGCTTCTGGTGAGGTCTTGAAAGAGCAGGGATCACTCAATGGGGCTTCCTGGGGCTCTGGGTCTCTACGCTTTTGTGGAATCTGATGACAAGGTAGACACCAGCGTATTAGCAGAGAAGCTGCTGATCCCAATGACGTGATTGTCCGTGTTCTCCTCATGGCATCTAAGGCCTCCTGGCTCTGATGCGAAGGAACTCCTGGATCCGAAGATACAGTCGATTCCCTTAGCACCAAGATAGCAGGCGCCGAACTCACACGCGCCGAGGCCCTGGGAGGCAACGTCAGACCTGAAAGATTGGTTCAACTATCCTCCCCGGACCCAACCGGTGAGTGTCGGCCCCTAGACTCCTTGGTCAACACTGAAGCAGTCAGAGGTCTGATCTGAAAGTTTTGGAGTAGGTCTCTGTACCAACGGCTCAACTATCATCAGTTCTGAGCACTCCAGCTCCTAAACCTTGAGTCGGATCAGAGGAGGAACAGACAGTGGGGGGGGGGGGTTGGATGGTTCTAAAGCCCAAAGGGTAGGCCCCGAGAAAAGGTTGGCCAACGCCAGTGTCTGCAGAAGCCTCTGCACCACACGATCCACATCCATGTCTGATGGGCTTCTCGAGGACGGAGCCGAAGAAGCTACAGATTGCAATATCGGCGATTTCAGAATGGGAGATACGGCTAGAGTACTGGGGACCGGCTACTCATTGTGATAACAGTTGGCTCCAAAGTCAGTGGCGCAGAGGTCAAAGGTTTCTCAGAATTCGACTTACTGGATGAAGATTTTTCTGGCCCCAAAGATCCAGCAGTGGAAGATCTCTTAGAAGGTTTAGACGGCTTAACATGAGCTGTATGACCTTGTTCCAACTATTCCTGAAAGGAAGATTTAATCATGCCCCTGACAATCAATTTGTCCTTCCTTTCTTGTAGTACTCGGGAGCTAAAGGAGTGGCAGATGGAACATGTGTCCTGTAGATGTAATGGACCTAAACAATACACAATCCGTGTGACCATCAGTAATGGACATTTTCTGCCAACATTTAGGGCATTTCTTAAACCATGAAGACTTAGACTGTTTAGCCTCCTTGTCTTTGTCTTGAGACATCGTAAAAAAAATACCAAGAAAAGATCTATCCACACAAACACACAATAAAGAGCTCTCCTACTTAAACGAGCTTATAACAAAAAAAATTGCCTTCTAATTTAAACAAGTTATATTATGAAAGAAATTTAAATGGGTAAATATATATTCACACATGGTTACCTACACAAACACTCTGCACAATAACAAGTTCCAACTACTATAATTTGAAAAAACCTTACAGACTATCACTCTATTAAAGGAAACAGGGAGATTAACAAAGGCCTTCAAACAGGCCACTAAGAACTAGAAGAAAAAGAGCACACAAGCGAAAAAACGCAAAGTGCGAAAGGCAAGATAAGCAACAACTACCCTAACTAAACAAATCGTATCTACAACTATACAATCAAAGTAATTATGAGAAAAAAAAACAAATTTTCACTTGCCAGAGCTGGTGAATCGCCCGAGATTTGAGGGAAGCATCATTGCATCATGGGATAGGGAGTAGGCCACGAGCTGGCTGAAGACCTCGAGCTTCTGCATTTGGCCGAGTCTGAGCAGAGGCTCAGCTCCAAACCCATCAGTAAGAATAAAGGCAAGACAGAACAACTTCACATCATATTTTCCCACATGTTTTTGGGAGACTTGATGCATTGTTTTGGAAATTTTAGCTGGGCCTGGATGTTTTTCTGTGTAAGAAAAGGCTTCCGTGTTGCAACCCTACCACACAGTCCAGGCATATGGAGAATACGGTAGATTGTTGTCACATGTAGTACACAACCAATACTTGCCAAAAATTCCTGCAGCTCCTTCAGTGCTGCTGTAGGTCTCTTGGCAGCCTCTCTGACCAGTTTTCATCTCTTTTCATCAATTTTGGAGGGACGTCCAGTTCTTTGCAACGTCACTGCTGTCCCATATTTTCTCCACTTTTTGATGACCGTCTTCATTGCGTTCCATGGTATATCGAATGCTGTGGAAATTTTTTTGTATCCCTCTCCTGACTGATGCCTTTCAAAAATGAGATCCCTTTGATGATTTGAAGCTCTCTGCGAACCATGGCTTTTGCTGTAGCAGGCAACTGAGTAGATGTCAGGAAAATCCTTCTAGGACAGGTGAACTTTAATTGAGGGTTAATCAGAGTCTCTAATTGATGGCAAGTGTGCACCCAAGAAGACTGAATGCTGTAAGTAAATCAAAAGGTGTTTCAACAAAGTATTAGTTTAAGGGTGTGCACACTTATGCAACCAGCATATTGTATGTTTTTTATTTTGTATATTTTTTCCCCTAACAGATTTATCAATTGAACTGTACATGTTATAGGCCACATTAAAGGTGGGAAAAGTTTTGAAATGATTTACCGTGTCTCATTTTTTTATACCACAAAAACCTGGCATTTTAAAAGGGGTGTGTACACTTTTTATATCCACTATAGGTGAGAGTTGTGAATTGTTGTAAATATCTGTGATGCTTAGATGGAGACAACTGCAGCAAGTAGTCCCTTGCCTGTAAGAGTAGATGCCTGTCTGGAGCAGTTGGGAACCAATCATCTAGGCATGGAAATGCTTGAAATCCCAGCAGTCTCAAGTGAGCTGCTACCACTGCCATGCATTTGGTAAACACCCTGAGGACTGTGGTGAGAGCAAAGGGCAGTGCTCTGAACTGGAAATCTCTGGCTCCCAGCCAGAAGTGCAGGTATCTTCTGAAGTGCCTATTCATTTTGATAGGATAGTAAGCATCCTGAAGAGTTATCAAGCACATCCAATCTCATTTTACAGCAGAGGCAAAATGGACTAACTGACCATTCAGAACCTTGAATGCTGCACAAACTGATTTAGTTGCTGACACCCAGTATTCGTCTCAAGTCCCCTGTCTTTTGTTTTAAAACCAAGAAGATTCTTCAATATGTCCCAGATCCTCTCTTGTCTGGGACATTCTTAAGTACATTTTTCCTACCAGATTTTCTATTTCCAATGCTGCTGCCGCTTCCCTCCAACTGGAAAGAACATGGAGGACTCTCTTCATTCCTGTAGGGAGAATTTGGGAAAACAGTATGATATAACCTCTGGATATAATTCTCTGTACCCAGGAATCTTTTGTTATAGATAGCCAGGCTCTGGTGCAAAGATAAATGCCTCCCAACTGCACCCAGGGGATAACAATCGGGCCTCCCATCAGGAGTACTGGTAGGTGTTGTACAAGAAGGAATATCGGAAGCCCTAGTTCTATGGGCCAACTCTGCCGCAGGGGCAGCATCTTCAGTTTGAATTCCTCCCTCTACCCCTGGGGCAACTATCTTCACTTCAGTCTTGAAAAGGACCCTGGGATTAATTAAATCTCATTTTCTACCTCCCTGATGATTCCTAGACAACGGCTTTTGAGGAGTAGAAAAATGTATGCCCATGGCAGACAGTCTTTCCTTCTTGCTCACATCTGGGAAGCATGGCCTTCACTTTGGGGTCAAATAAAGATCCATGAAAGGGAGCACTGATTAACAAAGACTTAAAGGGCACTGCAAAATCAGTCACATCCAGGCATGTCTCCTTAATGGCTATGCCTGAACTTGACACCCATGAACTGCCTTCCACTGTGTGGGAAATCAGCATCATGGACACATTAGAAATCGACTGGAGGGTGTCCAGTTGCGGCAAACATGGACCCAGAAAGACATTTGGAAAGTTCCTTGGTAAAATCTCTTTGTAACCTTGTAAAATGCATCAAGTAATTCAGCGACCGGTGGGCAAATACTGCTGAAGCATACATGCACTTAACAAATCTGTCGAAGGCCCTGGACTTTCTGTTAGGGGGATAGACAGAAGAGCTCTGCAAGCTGTTTTTTGTTAGCTGCAGCCATGTCATCAACCAAGATCCCCGTGTTCCAGTGTGCTCTGTCCTTGGGAAGAGCTAAAATTTTGTCAGGACATTTAAGGATCGACTCTGAATTATCCAGTTCCTTCCATGCCTAGCAAGAAACAAGATCTACAAGTTTGTCATCTAGAGGATTCACCCAAGATGTGGCAAGGTTAGACCCAAAAGCCTCCAGGAACACAGATTCCTCCTGTGAAGGAGTATAGGAAAACCAACCATCTTTCTTTCTTAAAAGCTCTAGAATGTCTCTGAATGAGACATCTTCTGGTGAAGCCCTCCCCTTCACTGAAATCAGTGCTCACAGTGTGATATTCCAGAAGAAAATCTAGATGTCTCCTTTTACAAGTCCTCTTCTGAGGGACCTCCTCAGTGGGGTGGGTCTGGGGAAGTATCAGAAGAGCTGAAGATGTCCTAAAAGACAGACTGCAGACTATCAGGCTGGCTGTCCCAATGGAATGGATGAATGAGGCTCAGAGCAGGGAACCGAAGGAGGTATAGTTGTCTGACCTGAGGATGGTAGAGATGTCCTTTCTCTAAAGAGAAAGTACAGTTTTGTACCTACCATAAATGTAGATGTTCGAGGATCCCCATTGCTGCAGTCCTAACTATTGAGTCCTAACTATTGGGTAGTCCGCTGTCCCAGTCGGCCCGAATACCAAAGTATATGGCTGACGTCGGTCAAGGCGCATTAGACTGACGTCAGTACGTCAGGGTACTAATGCGCATGACCGACGTCATATCCTCAGTCTTTTCTTGCCCCAGATGTCAGAAGACCCTAAAAAGACAAGGCCAAAACCAAAAACTCCAAACATTCCTGCACCAAAAATATATACAATATATACAAAATTACCAGAGTATAACCTCACCTACACAACCACCCCTAAACACAGAGGGGAAGGAGGGAGGGTAAATTGGACTGCAGCAATGTGGATCCTCGAACATCTACATTTATGGTAGGTACAAAACTGTACTATGTTCTTCATTCCACATTGCTGCAGTCCTAACTATTGGGTAGAATCCCAAAGCAGAGATAAGGGAGGCTGGCAAATCATAAGGAAGCAGGAGCTGACAACATGCCTTGCAAAATAGCTGTGGCAAAACCAGCCCTAGACTTAGAGTAGAGAGGAAGGTGATAATGCTTAGAGAAAGTATGCACTGAACTCCAAGTAGCTGCCTCCAAAATATCCTTAGTTGCCACTACCTTAGAAATGCTGTAGAAGTGGCAGTAGCCCTAGTGGAATGAGGCCTAATCCCAGCTGGAATCTCCTTGCCATGATGGGAATAACAAAATGCAATGCAAAACCCAATCCACTTAGAAATAGTTTGTTTTGACACAGGCTTGCCCTGAGAACTCAAAGCAAAAGAAACAAACAACTGCTGAGACTGCCTAAAATCCTTAGTCCTGCTTAAATAATAACGCAATTGCCTGTGCACATCTAAAGTGTGCAAAATCTTTTCCCCTTTATTTTGGGGATCTGCATAAAAAGTAGGCAAATGAATAGTTTGGTTTAAAGCCACACTAGAAACCACCTTAGGCATAAAGGAAGGATTAGTACGTAATGATACCCTATCCTTATGAAAAATCAAAAAAGGCTCTACCGCCATAAGGGCCTGCAATTCAGAAACCCTTCTTGCAGAAGTAATGGCCAACAAAAAAGCAGTCTTCCATGACAAGTATTTCAATTCAGCAGTAGCCGCAGGCTCAAAAGGTTGTAGAGTAAGTTTCTCCAACACAAAATTGAGATCCCAAGCAGGAGTAGGAGCTCTCATTGGGGGTCTTATATTCTTTGCCCCTCTAAGAAATTGCTTGAACAAAGGATGCGAAAACAATGGTGGGTCACAATCATAGTGAGCTGAAATTGCTGCAGCATGAATCTTAATGGAAGAGAAAGACAAACCTTTGTCCAATAACTCAGTAAGATATTGAAGAGCCACACTCAAATTAGGCTCAGAAATCTCCAAATTGTTTGCTGCACTCCAAAATAAAAATCTCTTCCATTTTTCTGCGTACACTTTCCTTGTACTAGGTCTTCTGACTTCCATAATCACATTTAAAACTTGTTGAGGAAGTTGAGACCTGCTGTGTTTCAAAACAGAATATACCAGGCTGTTAGATGAAGAGAGTGAAGCTTGACATTGAGCAGGTGACCGTCCCTCTGAGACAACAGGTGTGGAATCAAGGGTAAAGGCCATGGAGGCTTCCTTACCAGACTCCTCAGTAATGGGTACCAGTGTTGCCGAGGCCAATCTGGAGCTATTAAAATCATCCTTGGCTTGTCTTGTCTGACCTTTAGGAGCACCTTTGGGAGAAGAGGCAGAGGTGGAAAGGCATACACATGAAGATTTTTCCAACTGAAAGAAAGAGCATCCACTTTCCAAGCTGTGTGATGAAACCTCTTTGTGCAAAACTTTGGCAGCTGGTGGTTTAGTGGAGAAGCGAACAGATCTATGTCTGGAGTTCCCCATGACACTGTCAATTTTCGAAATACATGAAGATCCGGTTTCCACTCGTGGGGATCCATGATTTGTCTGCTTAACACATCTGCTAAGGAGTTCTGTGCTCCCGGCAGAAACCTTGCCTGAAGAGTTAGTTGCAAGCTGAGCGCAGTCTCCCATAAAATCATTGCTTGCCTGCACAACGGGTAAGAATGTGTTCCCCCTTGTTTGTTGATGTACCACATGACAGTTGTGTTGTCTGTTAGAATCAACACCTGCCCTGGAAGAAGTAACTCCTTGAAAGCCATTAATGCAAACTGGACTGCTAACATCTCTTTCATGTTGATATGTAGATGCTGTAGTCTGGCAGGCCACTTGTCTTGTATCCACTTTCCATTTAGATGAGCTCCCAAGCAATGTCTGAGGCATCTGTCGTTAGAATCTGACTCGCCTCTGGCCGGGTCACAGAGAGTCCCTTGTTTAGGTGACATTCCTGAGCCCACCACAAAAATTCCTTTTGAATGCAAGGTATGATTTGAATGACAGTGTCCAAATCCTGGCAGTGCTGTGTCCATACATTTTTGAGATACCATTGCAGCTTCCTCATATGCAGTTTGGCATTGGGAAGCACCAGAATACAAGATGCCATGAACCCTAAGGCTTGAAGGACTGTCCTTGCAGTCAGCCATGACTGAAGAGATAGTTGATGGAAGTAACTGGAAAGATTCTTTTGTTTGTCCGGGGTTAAAAAGGCCATCTGGGCTGCTGTATTCAGTCTCACACCCAGAAAGCACATGTCTTGAGAGGGTACTAGACTGGACTTTATTTCGTTCACAGAATACCCTAGGCATCTTAGCACTGCTATCACAAATTCCAAATGCTGTAAAAGGTCTTCCTTTTCTTGAGCCAGAATCAGGCAGTCGTCCAAGTAAGGATAGATTTGAATTCCTTTTAGCCTGAAGTAAGCTATCACTGGAGCCAGAACCTTTGTGAATACTCTGGGCAGTAGATAAGCCAAAGGGCAATGCAGAGAACTGATAATGAGAATTTCCAGCTCGAAAACGCAGATACTTCCTGCAACTTAGTCTGATAGGCACATGAAGGTAAGCTTCCTTGAGATCTAAAGTTACCATCCAGTGATCTTTGCCCAGCAGAGGTAAAAGCTGTTGTAACGTCAACATTTTGAACTTGGGAATGTCCAGATAAGTGTTGAGGATAGATAAATCCAAAATTGGTCTCCACGTGTTCCCCTTCTTCGGTACTAGGAACAGGCGAGAATAAAATCCTAGGCCCCTTTCTGGCACAGGAACTGGCTGAATGGCCCCTATTTGGAGCAACAGAGAAATTTGCTTGTGAGCCTCTTTTCTTTGTAGAGGAGGAATGTCTGGCATGCCTTTGAAAGGAGGCAAGGTATGGAAATAAAACCTGTAACCGTGGTGAATGATATCCAAAACCCATCTGTCTTGGGTAATTAAATCCCAATTTTCTTTGAAAAGAGCCAGCCTTCCTCCCAAAGGTGCTGCCAGGCGAGAATGTACTGGCAGCTGAAAAGGTAGGTCATTGGATCTGTTTACAAAAGGACTGACCCCTGCCCTCACCAGAAGTCTGAGCAGGTGAACTCCCTGCTCTAGGCCTAAAAGAACCTTGAGCTCTGCCCCTACCACGTCTAGACCTACCCCTAGACTGGGAATCATAAGCAGGATATGTCCATCCCTTAGTAGGCCAATTTCTACTAAACTTCGGAGGCTGCACCTGCAAAAAATCCTTAACAGTTTGCATAGACTTAGCCTTGTCCTCCATTTTCTTTAAAACTGCTTCCACAGGCAAACCAAACAACACATCAGACTGTAAAGGAGCATCCAGAATCCTTGTTTTAACATGCTCAGCTAAATTCTGATCCCTCAACCATGCGTGCCTACGAAGAACAGAACCAGTGGCAGCCACCCTCGAGGAGGCCTGCACAGCATCAAAACCACACTGCAAGGAATGCTTACCCACCTGTTCAGACACATGAACTAAATCCTGCAACTCTTTACACTCAATACCTTCTGCCAGAGCATCCACCTTAGATTTCAATTGTGAAAGGAGAAAATTCTGATATTTTAACATGTGAAACTGACAATTCAACGCCCTCATGGCTAAAGTGGAAGAAGTATACACTTTCTTTCCCCATCTATCCAAAGCCCTTGCCTCTTTATCAGGAGGAACAGGATTTTTAACAACAGAAGCCTTCACACCTTTAGGCCCCTGAGATACAGTTTCGGGTCTGCCCTAGGACTCTTAAAAGATACTTATGAGCTTCAGGCACCCTATAGTACCTATCCGGTTTAACTGGGGCAGGAGGCAAAGAATCAGGATTCAGGAAGCCTCTGCAAAACATCTTCCACCACATTCAAAACAGGAGGTATAGCTAAAGGCCTATGCTGGGGTAAATACAAGAATTCCCTAAGCCTCTTCCTGGAATCAGAGAAATCTTGACCTTCCCATTTAAAGTGCTCCCTCATGGAATGCAGAGTCTCTGAAAATGAAAAATCCTCAGGAGGAGAAGCTGAAGGAGTAGAATCATCCACATCAGAATCAGAATAAGGAGGATACTCCTGCAAGTCTTCAGCCGAAGACTCAGATGCCTCGAACATTGCTCAAAACTCTCAAACTCAGGTTCCACCCTAGGCCTCTTATCAGGAGGGGGCATAGAACCTCTAATCATAGTAATCAAATCCTCTGCCATTTTAAGCATATGTTTCTTAGGCAAGGACCCTGAAGCAGTAGGAGAAACCCCTACTGAAGCTAAACTTGGCCTGCCTCTCAAAGAGGCCTTGGAAACAGAAGGGGAGGCTCTAACCACCTTAGGAAGAGAGGGAAGAACAGCCACCTGAGAAGCCCCTTCAGCCTGGCCTACTTCCTGAGAGGACACATCCTGTAACAGTAAAGTCTCTCCCTGAGACTCCAAAGAAACTCCTGGCAGAACCTCCGGCTCCACTGAGCCTTCTAAAGAACCGTCGTCCGGGACTGTCGGTTCTTCCACTCTAGGCTTTGCTGCTTTGTCCTTGCGCTTTTTGGCGAAGCGGCGCCGGAGCATCCGACGGCATTTTATAATTGCAACGCTTCCCAAAAACTAACCTGGCACAGTCTAACCTTCTCTTAATAGTGCGTTTGTTAAATCTAGCACAAGAGCGGCAACCAACAACGTCGTGCTCAGGCCCTAAACAAGGTATACACAAAGTATGGTAATCCCTATGAGGTATCTGTTTCCCACAAGAAATACAGTTATTCACTTTTTCTGACATCCGGTTAAATACTGAGGCAAGAAAAAACCAAAATATTCCCCAACAGGGTACTTAGCCAACTTTGATTCGGTCTGAAACTCTGACTTCAGAAACTTTCAGAACGCCAACCTGCACTCGCAAAACTGCTTCTGCATCGGACCATGCGGCAAAAAAGACTGAGGATATGACGTCGGTCATGCGCATTAGTACCCTGACGTACTGACGTCAGTCTAATGCGCCTTGACCGACGTCAGCCATATACTTTGGTATTCGGGCCGACTGGGACAGCGGACTACCCAATAGTTAGGACTCAATAGTTAGGACTGCAGCAATGTGGAATGAAGAACATAGCCCTCTCCATAACCTTGAATGCACAGCACCTGGGGGAAACAAAAGTTGATGGAAAAGGAGCAGATAATTACTGAACCGTCTGCTTCTGCAACCACACAAGCACTCTACCCAGGGAAGGAGTCAGACAAGCTGTCAAGCACCAGGGCCCCGAGGGGAGGAGATAGCTCAGATAGCTTCAGAGTCAATCCCAACCCCCAGATCCTATGCAGACACTTCAGCTCAAAGTTTCCTCAGGCTCTAAAAGACTTGTGTTTGTGGGATTCAGGGAAGTTACTGGTGTCCAAGAACAGACTGCCTTGGATCCGATGAGGACACCCCAGGGGTCTTGGATCTGAGGGCTCGAAAACAGTGTGTCGGACCAGGGAAAAAGTGAAGAAAGACCAAAGATCCAGTGGGAGTCAGAGCCAACAGCATCCCATTTGGATCCGAGCTATGAGAAATTTTCTCCAATCCACATCAGCCTTGTATAAGCTTCTGGAAGACCTAGAAGATGCGGAGGATGGAGATCTTTATTATCTATGGAAGGATCCCTCCAAGAAAGGTGAAGGAAAACATTGGAGAACATGAAGATCTCCGAACACCATTATATTGGGCGACTTCAACTACCCAAACATTGACTGGGAGCACTACTCAAGCCCCAGCACCTTAGCCCAAAGGTTCCTGGAAATTATAAACTCAAATGCTATGGAACAACTAGTCACCACTCCCACAAGAGGGGACAACATACTAAACCTGATCATTAACAACATGGGGACTCTATGCTCCACACCAGAAGTATATCCCTCATTGGTAAGATCAGACCAGAAATTAATTTCACTGGATGTCCACATCCCGACCCCACCCCCAGCCCAGAAAACCACAGTGAAAAACTTCTCAAAAGCGAACTTCTCACTTCTCAAAACCGAAGTGGAATCCTTCAAGGCCCCAGGGCCAGTGGAAACTACGGCCCAAACTGCAGAATCCTATATAAATGCATTCTACGGACATCTCCAGGAATGCATGGATCATGCTATCCCAAACAAAACCAAGACCCAATCATCCAAAGGCAGGCGTCCAGTCTGGTGGACCCCTGCCATAAATAAACTGTACAACAGGAGGAGGAAGCTACTACATGATAGAGCAAAATCCCTAATAGGGAAGGCATCTCTGATCAGTACTAGCAAAAAATTACGATCCCTCATAAAATCCTCCAAGGCCAGCTTCGAGAGAAAAATTGCACAGGACACCAAAGACAATCATAAGGCTTTTTTCAGTTATGCTAGAAACCTGGAATGCAACTCCCAGACTTGTTCTGAGTTGATTCTAAATGACAAAAAATACACTGAACCCACAGACATCGCCAATATCCTGGCAGACAGGTTCAGTGCAAACTTCTCCACCCCAAAGAGCAAGTATCTATCCCGGCAGAGGGCTGCCTCCCAAACATCTCTGATGCTCAGGTGAAGGCTGCCCTCTCCAAAGTAAAAAACACTGCTTCCATGGGACCAGATGGCATCCCAGGTTGCGTCCAACATGAACTCCAAGAGGAACTAATCCCTCAAATAAAACAGCTATACAATCTCAGCCTCACTACAGGATATGCCCACAGAATGGCGTACAGCAACAGTGGTCCCACTCCACAAAGGTGGAGCCTCTACGGACCCTGGAAACTATCGCCCCATAAGCCTGACTAGCTTAGTCTGCAAGGCAATGGAGAGGATCATCATGGAGCTCATAAACAAAGACATTGGGGACCTACAGACACTAGATCCTACCCAGTTCGGCTTTGTCAAGGGCAGATCCTGCCTTTTGAACCTGGTTGACTTCTTCGAAACAGTCACCAAAGCCATAGATGAAGGGAAGGTAGTCCACACAGCCTATCTGGATCTTGCAAAGGCATTTGACACAATACCCCACTTGGGCATCATAGATAAGCTATCCAGCTTAAATATAAACCCCTATGTTACAAGATGGGTCGCAAACTGGCTCAAAGACAGAACCCACAGAGTGAGAGTTGCTGGAGCCATGTCCGACTCGAAACTGGTCACAAGTGGCATCCCACAGGGTTCTGTCCTGGGACCACTCTTCTTCGGTATATACTTTTCCGAGGTACAGGCAAACGTGGGAGGACTATGGCTCACCAAGTTCGCAGACGACTGCAAACTGGGCCATAATCAACTCTCCAGCTGACACAAACATCCTTCAAAAAGGTCTCACAGAGACAGATAACTGGTGCCAGCGCCATGGTTTAAAGCTAAATGCCAAAAAGTGTATAGTCATACCCTTTGGCAAAAACAATGTGCCCACAAATTACCACATAGGCGGAAACCCATTAAGTACAGAGAAAGTTATTAGGGACCTGGGGACCCAAGTTGATAGCAATCTCTCCTTTGAAAACCACATTGCCAAAGTGGTTAGAAAGACCTTCTACATAGCCCACCTCATCACGAAGGGTTTCACATCTAGATCAATAGAGGCAATCGTGCCCCTTTATTCATCCTTCATCAGGCCCATCACAGAATACAATGCCCCTTTTGGGATGTACCTTACCCGACACCTGCAGCAATTAGAAAGACCCCAAAAGTATCTCACCAAGAGGATCAAGGGTCTCAAACAGATGCCATATGCTGCTCGGTTAAAAAAACTCCAGCTCTACTCAGTTTCATACCGCCTACTTGAGATCTATGCCTGACATACAAAGCTATGTCAAATGCAGAAGTAATGGACATGCTCCACCTCAGTAAATCTAAATGCCTTAGAGCCACACGCTGAGGGACTTGAACCTCAGCACAGAAATAAATAGAACTTGCTGGAGGGACAGGTTCATAACCCAGAGGCTCCCTTCGCTCTGGAATAGAATTTCAGTTCATGTGAGGCAGAGCACCTCACTGAATCTCTTCAAGAAGAATCTCGATAGGTGGACGGGGGATCTTAGGTTTGTCCCAGGGATTACTCCCGTGTCACTATTAGACAGAGGCACAGTAAACTAAACCTTAAAAAGGGGCACAGTATACTCAAATCAAGGGGTGGCATAAGCCATACAGAATCGGGCTAGGCTTATAATTGCCCCAGGGCAGATAGCCTAGTATGAACCTATGAACCTAAGTGACTGGATCTGGTAGGAGTGGAGGTGTTTGGATCCAGGATGATTTAGAAGCAGTCGATCAGGTGGGTAGGATATGATTTTTTGGACATTTTAGCTGGCAGTTCCAATGAAGAAGCCAAAGAGGATATGCGATCCAGTAACCTCTTGCAAAAGTCTTTATCCTTGGTAGCAAAGTCTGGATTCTCACTGTCCAATTTCTTAGAAGGGTTTGAGCGCCAGCTACTGAAGCAGTATTGGTTGTAGAAGGGAGAAGACCCTTCAACATCAGTTTATTTCTCTGATCAGTGATGGCTCTGGAATTGAATGCACAGCAAATAGAGCAATCATAGTTTCATAGTATAGTACTAGGCTATCTGCCCTGGGGCATTTGTAAGCCTAGCCATAGTGATGTGGCTTTTGCCACCCCATGAAATGGTACACAAATGTACAGAATAAATCAAGAATACTGTGCCTCTGTCTAGTAGTGACACAATGAAGGTCCCCTTATATAATAGAATTAGTTTACTGTGCCCCTGTCTAGCAGTGACACAGATGTGACCCCTGGGGTAAACTTACTATCTCCCATCCACTCATCAAGATTTCTCTTGAAGAGAGTCAGTGAGGGGCTCTGCCTAACATGAACTGGGATCCTGTTCCATAGCATGGGAAGCCTCTGGGTTATGAATCTATCCCTCCAGCATGTCCTATTCATACTTGTGCCGAGGTTTAAGTCTTTAGCTCTCGTGGTCCTGATGGATTTGGATTTTTTGAGGTGGAGCATGTCCATCAGATCCTGATTGGACATGGCCTTGTACGTCAGGCAGAGATCACCTCTGAGCAGGCGGTATGCTACTGAATAGAGCTGAAGTTTCTTTACTCTGGCAGAATAAGACATATGTTGGAGACCCTTGATCCTTTTGGTGAGGTACTTTTGTGGTCTCTCCAGCTGTTGCAAATGCCGGGTGAGGTACATACCAAATGGGGCATTGTACTCAATCATGGGTCTGATGAGGGAGGAATATAGGGGTACAAAAGACATCCTTGGATCTGGATGTGAATCCCTTCATGATGAGGTGTGCAAGGTAGAATGTTTTTCTAACCACTTTGGCAACGTGGGTGTCAAATGAGAGGTCGCTGTCTACTTGGGTCCCTAGGTCTCTGATTACTTTTTCCATACTCAGTGGGTTGCTGTCTGTGATAATTTGTGGGTAGTTTGTTTTTTCCAAAAGGGATGACTATACATTTTTTGGCATTTAGTTTAAGGCCGTGACTACGGCACCAGTTGTCCGTTTCAGTGAGGCCTTTTTGTAGGATGTGTGTGTCTGCTGGTGTATCGACTATGGCGCCTAGTTTGCAGTCATCTGCAAACTTTGTCAGCCACAGCCCTCCCATGTTTGCTTTAACATCTGAGAAATAAATGCCGAACAAGAGGGGCCCCAGAACAGATCCCTGTGGGACACCACTTGTGACTGGCTTTGAGTCTGACATTGCTCCAGCGATTTTAACTTTATGGGTTCTGTCCTTTAGCCAGTTTGCAACCCATCTAGTGACATAAGGGTTTACTTTTAAGCTGTTTAGCTTATCTATGATGCCCGAGTGGGGTATTGTGTCGAAGGCCTTAGCCAAGTCCAGGTATGCTGTATGGACTGCTTTGCCCTCATCAATGGCTCTAGTGACTGTTTCGAAAAAGTCAACCAGGTTTAAAAGGCAGGATCTGCCCTTTACAAAGCCGAACTGGGTGGGGTCAAGTGTCTGTAGGTCCCCTATGTCTCTGTTTATGAGTTCCATAATGATTCTTTCCATAGCTTTGCAGACCAGGCTAGTTAAGCTTATGGGGCGGTAGTTTCCAGGGTCTGTAGAGGCACCCCCCTTGTGGAGTGGGACCACTGTTGCTGTACGCCAGTGTTCAGGTACATATCCCAAAGTAAGGCTAAGGTTAAATAGCATTTTTATGTGTGGGTTTAGCTCCTCTTGGAGTTCACGTAACATGCACCCCGGGATACCGTCAGGTCCCATTGATGCTGTGTTTTTTGCTTTGTTTAGGGCGGTTCTCACTTGGACATCTGAGATGACAGGGAGATTACATTCAGCTGGGATAAGTATTGTTTCTTTTGGGGGTGAAGGAGGGGAGAAATTTGCACTGAACTTGTCAGCCAGAATGTTGGCAATATCTGTGGGTTCAGTGTATTTTTTGTTGTTGTGAACCAACTCTGAGCATATCTGAGGGTTTCCGCCCAGGTTTCTAACATAGCTGAAGAAGGCTTTGTGGTTATCTTTAGTGTCCTTAGCGATTTTTCTCTCAAAGTTTGCCTTGGATGTTTTTATGAGAGAACGTAGTTTTCTGCTAATGTTGATCAGAGATGTCTTCCCTTCATGGGATTTCACTCTGACGTGCAGTAGCTTCCTTCTTTTGTTATACAATTTGTTTATGGCTGAGGTCCACCAGACAGGACGCTTACATTTGGTGGAGAGGGACTTGGATTTGTTTGGGATTGCATGATCCATGCATTCTTGGAGATGTCCATAGAAAGCATTTGTGAAGGATTCGGCATTGTGGGATGTGGTATCCACTGGCAAAGTGGGCTTAAAGGATACTATCTCAGTCTTAAGAAGAGTGAAGTCTGCTTTTGAGAAGTTTTTCACTGTGGTCTTTGTGCTGGGGTGGAGGTGGGATATGTATATCCAGGGTGATTAGTTTGTGGTCAGATCTCACTAGTGAGGGGTATACTTCCGGTGTGGAGCATTTTGTCCCCATGTTTGTGATGATCAGGTCTAGTATATTATCTCCCCTAGTGGGAGAGGTGACTAGTTGTTCCAGTGCATTTGAATTTATGAATTCCAGGAACCTTTGGGCTAGGGTATTAGGCTAGAATAATGTACCCAATCTATGTTTGGGTAGTTGAAGTCTCCCAGTATGATGGTATTTTGTGATACATTCATATCCTCCATTGTCTTCAGGAAGGCTGAGTGGGGTTCTTGAGATTGGGAGGGTGGTCTGTAACATGCTACCAGTTGTATAGCAGTTTTGCCTATGGTTAGTTGCACCTGTATGGTCTCTGATGCTTCATGTGTTGCTACTAACCTGGAGGTGTGGGTGTCCTTTATGAATATGGACACTCCTCTCTTGTGGTTCGCCCGGTTTTGGGGCGAAAAGCATGATACGAGGTATAGCCTGGTAGCTGGGGTGCTCTCAGGAGCCTTGAACCAGGTTTCAGTTACTGCACAGGCGTCTATGTTCTCCATGCTGAGGAGTGCATCAAGTGCCTGCATCTTGAGATTTAGACTTCTGGCGTTGAGCAGCATTACCCTTAGTTTTTTTCCATTTTTGTTTTCTAAGGAGGTGGGTTTGTCTTTTGAGCCTTGCCTAAAAAAGGCACTATGGGGGTGGCAAGAGCCTTAGCCAATATCCGGAAGCCCAGTGGTGACAGGTGTAAGCCATCCCTTGAAGCAGCGTGGCTTGTCCAACATATCATCCCAGGCAGACAGACATTGGATCCCTTAGAGTGACACCAGTACTTGAGCCAATTGTTAAAGCTGATCATCTTGTCTTTGTATTGTGGTATCATTCTTGGTGAGGGCAAGATGCTGCTCAGGGTCAGGGTCATACCAGCCTGGGCTACATAATCGGAGAGCTCCTCTATGTCTCTTTTCATGTAGTCCAGGGAGGTACGTCTCAGGTCATTCACACCAGCATGGACAATGACGGAGTCATATTTGTACTTGCTTTGGAGTGACCTGAGTGCGTGTGTTATGTGGCGGATCCTAGCTCCCGATAAGACAGCTCACAGTCACCTTCTCCTTGTTCAGCCTGGTCAGTGGGACATCAGTGTGTCTGACTATGGAGTCACCTATTACTAGTGTATCAGGCAAGGTGTTTGGTCTTAAGGGCTGTGATTGGTCGACACACTGATTTATTGAAGTATGTGTTGCATGTGTTTTGTTTTGAGGTGGTGGATTTTTGGAGGTCTGCTTTGGGAGCCTCTGTTGTTTTGGTAAGTTTTTTATTAGAGCCTCCGAGTATGTCTTTGTGTTTTTATGTGTTTGGTTTGCAGTTGTGTTAGGTCTATGTGGGACTGGGATTGCTGTGTGTGTGGCTGCCATCTCCTCCTGTCTGGTCATGCCAGCCCTGAGTTGAGAGAGTTCAGCCTCCAGTTTGGCTATATAGTTGCATCTCTCACATGTATTTGTGTTTGTTGGGAGGAGGAGAGGGTTGTCTGTGTACATGAGACAATTGTAGCATTGTCTCAAGATACTCAGATTGACCAGCTGAACTGGAGATGATGCCAGTAATCTACCACTCGACATGCTAGAACAGTATAAGGGAGTGGTATACCTTTAAGGGAAGTGGATATTCACAGGGGTGGTAAGTAGACATAGTGCTTTACTTAGTACGAGAGTGCTTACTTAGTAGAGAAGTACTGAGAACAAGTGCTAGGCTTATACTACAGTGAGTAGTCTGGTTATACTAAGAGTAGAGCTTCCTTAAGGGAAAATTTGAAGAGCAGACTTGGCGGAGCCAGAAAAAGTTTAACCAGCTATGCGCACAACCGCGCAAAGCCGTGCAAATGCGGATTTTAAATAGTGAACTACAAAAGAGCTAGAAATGGTCCCAAACAACCAATTACTACAGCTTCTTGTGCTGAGGTCACTTCCCCAAGGACAGGTAGGCTGCTCAAGGCTCCCCACTCCCACTAGTGAGCAAAGAATCCACTTCTAAATGAGGGGGTTCCAAATACTGCATTTTCTGAGGTCATTTAAGTTAGGGATTTTATGCCCAGTGATTTTTTTTTTTTTAATCCCGTAGGCTTTTCAGCCCTACTGGTCTAAGTTAAGTCCACAAAAAAAAGAAAATATCCAAAGAGAAACCAACTTAGGTAGGTGTGTGTGTGTGTGTGTGTGTGTGTGTGTGTGTGTGTGTGTGTGTGTGTGTGTGTGTGTGTGACACACACACACACAAACACACTTTTCTTTTTGAAAGGGAAGAAAGCAGGAAAGGGAAGGACTACCACCAACAATGGTAGCATAAGGAATACTCCAATGAGTAAGAAAAAAATTTAAATAATGTACCAACAATGGTACTATGGAGAAGCACAGAGAACAACAGTAGCAGCTAAAAGGAGAGAACAGCTAAAGAAAGCTGTTGTGAAAGCAAGGGAGGTAGAAGAAAGTGAAATTAAGGTAGGTTCATAGATGTGTACTAGGCTAATGGCCCTGGGACCTTTACAAGCCTAGCCATAGGATTATCCTGGCATAGTGCCACCCGACCTTAGTTCCCAGTGTCTCTATCGAGTAGAGCCACTGGAGTTATCCCAGGGGTGAATTTTCTATTTCCCATCCACTCATCAAAATTTCTCTTGAAGAGGGTCAGCGAGGTGCTCTGCTTGACATGTATGGAAAATCTATTCCATAGCATGGGCTGTCTCTGGGTTATGAACCTGCCCCTCCAGCATATTCTGTTAACTGTGGTAATGAGGTTGAGGTCTCTGGAGCGTGTGGTGCGGAGGGATTGGGATTTCTTTAGATGTAGCATTTCTAACAGAGCTGAGTCAGACATGGCTTTGTAAGTCAAGCAAAGATCGCCTCTAAGTAGGCGATATGAGACACAGAACAGTTGGAGTTTTTTGAGTCTGTCCATATAGGACAATTGTTTAAGGCCTAGGATCCTGTTTGTTAGATGCTTTTGCAGCCTCTCCAGTTGTTGCAGGTGTCTAGTGAGGTACATGCCAAATGAGGCATTGTACTTGATGACTGGCCTAATGAGGGAAGAGTACATGGATGCAAAACCCTTAGTAATGATATGTGCCACATAGGACTTTCTGGCCACAGTGGCAATGTGGTGATGAAGAGAGGTTGCTGTCAACCTGTGTCCCCAGACCTCTTATAATGCCTTCTGTGTTCAGTGGACTACCATCAATGTGGTAATTCATGGGAACCGGGTTTTTCCCAAAGGGGATAATGACATTTTTTGGCATTGAGCTTAAGGCCATGGTTCTGACACAAATCGTTGGTCTCAGTGAGGCCATTCTGTAGGACATCAACATCACTTGGGGAGTTAATAGCAGCTCCCAACTTGCAATCAGCTGCTAACTTTGTCAGCCAGAGTCCCTTTGTGTTGGCCTGAACTTCAAAGAAGTAGACACCAAACAGTAGAGGACCCAGGATCAAACCCTGTGGGACTCCCACTCGTGACTAGTCAGCAGTCTGACTTGGAGTCTGCAGCTTTCACACTGTGGGTTCTATCTGTGAGCCAGTTTGCAACCCACCTAGTGATATAGAAGTTGATGCCTAGCTTAGTGAGTTTTTCTATGATTCCTGAGTGGGGAATGGTATCAAAAGCCTTGGCCAGCTCAAGGTAGGCTGTAAGAGCCACCTTGCCTTCATCCACTGATGACTGACTCAAAGAAGTCAACCAAGTTGAGCAGGCATGATCTACCCTTCACAAAACCAAACTGTGTGGGATCCAGAGTTTGGAGATTCCCTATATCTTTGTTTACTAGGTCCATGATGATGCGTTCCATAGCTTTGCACGTCAGGCTAATGGGGGGGATAGTTCCCAGGGTCTGTAGTCACTCCTCCTTTGTGGAGAGGGATGACTGTTCCAGTGTACCATTCGGCAGGGACAAAGTATGAGGTGAGGCTGTGATTGAACAGGATACAGAGATGAGGTGTCAGTTCACTCTGTAGTTCATGTATAACACAGCCGAGGATATTGCCAGGTCCCATAAAAGCTGTATTATTGGCCTTGGACAGTGCTGTTTTAACCTGTTTAGCAGTAATACTGTGTGCCTGGCAATCTACTGGTATTGGGATTGGCCCTTTTGGGGGGGGGGGGGGGAGTTACTTTATATACATATATATATATATATATATATATATATATATATATATATAAAAAAGCTCACACTTAGTTTTGCAAAACAGCTCTCAAAGCTTGAGAGTGAGAGGATCCAATCTGAAGCTGAACTGTGGCAAACGAGATCTGAGGTATGTTAGGTTGGCGGGGCACTATGGGTAAAGGGAGGGGCTCATGAGTTTTGGATCCGAGGTCCTGGACAGAAGTGGCTGAGTCAGATCTGAACCCATCAGATAAGAAAAAAATGAAAAGATCATCAGATTGTCTGATTTTCAGTTCTCTTTCTTGGCAGAATCCCTGCTGAAATAGTTATTTGGCCATGTTGGCTGCTCATCCATACACAGCTCGTGTTAAACTGATCAAGTACGAAATGGAAAAAGTATAGACAGGAAGCTTCAGTTTAGGAATGTTTAAAAATACAGTTTTTAGCTCTGAGAGCCTATTACACAACAATTCTGAACAATAAAGAGATTAAAACCATCCTCTCAGGTGACTGGAATCTAATATGGTTACTTGGTCCAGAATTGTACATTATAGGCAGCCAAAACAAATGATTCTGTTATGGCACAGCAATTGCATACAGGCAAAAATAAACTACTGGCTACTATTACAAAACATTTTCATCAAACAGCATACATGGATATATACCACAATTTTTTTTCACAATGAACAGATGCTTACTCACCTGGCAACAGCTACTTACTCCAATATGGATCCAAGGCCTCCTTACCTGAGCCCAAACTTGTTGATCTCAGACACACCCTCAAGACAGCAGACCATAAGCAATTACTCTGAACATCTGGAACACCTTGGTTTCTCAAACGGAGTAGTTAAGTGATTCACCAGCTACCTGAGCAACAGGTACTTCCAAGTTATTTCAGGAGACAGTACATATCAGACATTTCCATACAGTACAGCTCAACTAACAGTACTCTGGCTGATGCCGTTTTCCATCTTCATAAGTAACTTTCCAACAGCAGCAGCAGACCATGACTGTTTATTATATGTCTATGTCATCCTCATCAACAGTTTAAACAATACAATATATCTACAGGCCTACAACTAAGCCCAACAGAAAAAAAAAAAATCGGTCTTCCCTAGAACAGGGTACTGTCAAACAAGATCATCACTTATTGTTAAAAGTCCTTGGCAACATTACTGAAAACTTACACCACCTTGTATCATTCAGATATCCTAATTAAAGGTCCTCTGGGAATCTTTATATAAGTTGCAAAACAGATGCCTTAAAATGAAAACCACCCTCCTTTTCTCTCCACAACAGAAATCTGGACACACACGTATTAGACTCACCTTTAACCTATTAGTTCAAGTTTTTTTTTTCTAAAATAAACTGCCTCTTGGAGTTTCTTACCCAAGGAAGCTAGAAACTGTATGTGATACTCCCATTAACAAAACACTACTCAAGGACCACCTGACTAAATGACAATGTAATCCATTTATTCGCTTTCATGATAACGGTTAGTCACCAAGTTGTACTTTCACTTTAACTACTCATCCTTAGGCACATGCTAGAAACTCAGCTGTAATGCTCTCTCTAAATTAAGTTGTACTATTTCTCTAGAGTCTTTTGTTACTTCCTTTACTCACTTACAGCTAAAAATGTCAACATCTAAGACAGTAAATTCTGGTGAAATAAAATGCTACTATTAATACAATGCACTCATGTAACATTACAAATGTGTGCATATGCGGCATACTTACACTACCAACCTACTGGTTATACAGTTACCCGTAACAGTCACTTCACCTGTCTCTCTCTCTCTTGTATTCTAAGTCATGACTGAATAGGCCTTTGGACCAGTTTACTTACCTGGTCAACAAATGTAAAACAAACAAATGCATGCATACCTCTCAACTGTCCCTGATTCTGACTCAAATTTTAGCTCTGTCCCTCTTAATCCCTCCTAAAACTAGTGACTTTTGGAGGAAAGGTGGTGAATTACGCTTAATGAATAATGACAATAATTAAGAGTTATAGACTTCTAAAAGACTTGAAAACCACAAAAACTAAAACATACTCCAGCTGTTAGCATCATTAAAGGCAGTCCATATATGCATATATACCACCAATAGTTCCAAAATCCAATAGCCACACGAAGCCCAAGTATATACACATATATGGACTGCCTTTATTGATGCTAACAACTGGAGTATGTTTTAGTTATAGACTTCTTTTACTTCAGTAAATGTGTATTAATTCATATGCTCTGATTCTGTCAATGTTTCAAGTTAATAGCACTAATATTTTAAAGGTGTCCCTGATATTTTCTTTACTTGTCCCTGATTGTGTTGAAATTTGTCCCCGATTGGTTGAGAGGTCTGAATGCATGGCTATATTCAAGACAAAGACAGCAAAAAAAAAAAAAAAATCCTCCCTCCCCACAATATATAAAGGAATGTTCAGCTATATAGTAAAAAAAACATTCTTTAGCATAATTAGATAACTAAGTGATGAATGATAAACTGTGGAAGTAATAAAAAATGCAAAATCAATATACACTATGCATTCCAATATAAAGATGTAACATAAAATTAAACACTGTACTCTAGAAGTGCAAGTTTCAAATTTAGGGATTGCCACTAATAGACCTTTATTAAAATAGTGCTCTTTATGAGAGAACAATGAAGTAATACATGGAACAAAAGCATGACAAAATGCACTGATAATTATTCACTTCATCAAGTCTTTGACAGAATGTTAAGAGCAGGTCCCTTCTAATGGGGCTCACCCCTAGATATCAGTATTTTAGCACATGCTCTCAATATGAAGGCTGCAAACTCCTAAGTCTCTTTCAGTTCTCTCTCTTAAAAAGGCAAAGCTATAAAAGCAGTACATGAGGAAAAAAAGGAACTAGTTCCTTGACAACTGGATAATCTGGTGTCCATCATAATTCTGATGACCAAAACTTCAGAGGTACAATAGATTCAGAGACAGCACACTTAGATGGTGAGAATGACACGCCCCCTTCCAAAGAAAAAAAAACTTAATACAGAATTTCACAGTCTGATATTCGACAGAAGTTGCATAACCCACACAGCAAAACAAAAAAAAAAGATAGTATGGAGATGAAAAATACATCTGAAAAAGGTGCCTAAAATACATCAAAATGTTAACAACCTGCCAGTTAACTGACGTGTTTATAGGCTGGTGTGTGTCAAACAACTGTCTTCTGAGTCTATAGGGAAGCATGTGGGAATTGTACTTGGCTAATTTAAAAAGAAGACAGAACCACTGCTGCCAAGACCTTCTGGATCTTTTTAAGAAGCCTGGGTATCACTGGAAAGGGTAGAAAGCCATACAGGAACATTCCTGTCCATGGGAATGAGAAGACATCTGTCTTCAAGGCCTGCTTGCAAGGAAACCTGGAATAGAATTTCTTTAACTCTGTTTTGAAAGGAAGCAATCAGATTAGAGGTGTCCCCACAGATAGATCAATTTCAGGGATACTGACTGGTGGAATTTCCACTCGTGAGGGTCTGTCTTGGTTTTGCTCAGCTTGTCTGCTACAAGACTCTGCTCTGATGCACTGTATGAAACCTCAAGAGTCAGGCAATGCTGAGTTGCTACCATCTAGGCAATCATGGCAAGTCTTTAAAGGGGATAAGATCTGGTACCCCACTGTTTATGTACCACATCATTTTGGTGTTATCTGTAATAACATAAAGAGGCCCCCAGGACCGGAGATGATTCAAAACTTTTAAAGCATTGACAACTGTCAACAACTCTAACATTTACAGACTTTTGTCTGTCCTTGGAATTCCACAGAACATGCACTTTCACCAGTTTTGAAAATGCTGCCAAAACAAAGTCTGAAGCATCTGCTTTGACACATGGGGTGGAAGACTGAAGGGAGAAAGGGGGACCTGGACTGAGAGAGAACTAGTCCACCCAGGACAGTAACTCCAGTCTGACAACCACAGAACTGGAATTTGAAAAGAAAATGGATGATGTTAAGTCCAGACTAATCTGAGGTGCACAATTACTCCCATATAAAGTCTGGCCCAGGAATCATGAGACCTAGAGGCCATGGAACTCAGAATCCAGAACAAAAATCAATAGCAGAAGCCAGAGATTTACTGGAGAAGTCCCGGAAGACGTCCTTGTACTGTTCTACTGTCCAATGGAAGAAAGGCTCTTCCTACAGAAAAATCGAAGACATACCAGAAAAAAATAGTGACTGGGAAGGGGATGAGAGGAGATTTCTGCATGTTCAGTTGAAACCTCCCCGACTGAGAAGTAGTTTTTATGACCTGTCAGGGAATCCTACACACACAAGACAATCATCCAAATATGGAAATATGTGAATGCACTGAAGCCAGGTGTGAGATACTCTGTAAAAACCCTTGGCACAGTGGATAGGACAAAGGGTAAGACAGAGAACGGACATAAGTGGCACACACAAAACCTTAAAAAAGCTAGAATTCATTGCCATTTGGAATGGGATATGCATCTTTTAGGTCCAATATTACCATGAAGCTGCAAAAAGGTATGAGGTAATAGGGTTTGAAGGGATAAAGAATAGTTGTGTAAAATCTTACCATAGCCATAGATGTCCTCTTCCATGTTATAGTGTTCATAACATGGGGGATTCCCCACCTAGGTGACACAAACGTCCAGCCAGTATACCAAAGACTTACTGCTAGGTAGAATATTGCAGTATTCTACCCCATCACCATACCCCTTGGTCTATGTTCTTCTCTGGATGATAAATGCCTTTTCATCTTATAGGTTCATAGGTTCATACTAGGCTATCTGCCCTAGGGCATTTATAAGCCTAGCCAGAATGTGTTTGGCTTTCGCCACCCATTTTAAATTAATTTTGCTATGCCCTTTTTTGAGGTTAGTATACTGTGCCTCTGTCTAACAGTGACACAGAAGTGATACCCGGGGTAAACCTACAATCTCCCATCCACTCATCAAGATTCCTCTTGAAGAGAGTCAATGAGGGACTCTGCCTAACCTGGACTGGGATTTTATTCCAGAGTGAAGGGAGCCTCTGGGTTATGAATCTGTCCCTCCAGCATGTCCTATTTATTTTGGTGCTGAGGTTCAAGTCTCTAGAGCGTGTAGCTCGATGGGATTTGGATTTTCTGAGGTGCAGCATGTCCATTAATTCCGGGTTGGACATGGCTTTATACATCAGGCACAGATCGCCTCTGAACAGGTGGTATGCCACTGAATAGAGCTGGAGTTTCTTTAACCGGGCAGCATATGGCATCTGTTTGAGCTCTTTGATCCTCTTGGTGAGGTACTTTTGGGGTCTTTCCAGTTGCTGCAGGTGTCTGGTAAGGTACATCCCAAAAGGGGCATTGTACTCAATTATGGGCCTGATGAGGGATGAGTAAAGAGGCACGATGACCTCCCCTGATCTAGATGTGAATCCCTTCATGATTAGGTGGGCTATATAAAATGTTTTTCTAACCACTTTGGCCACGTGGTTGTCAAATGAGAGATTGCTATCAACTTGGGTCCCCAGGTCCCTAATTACTTCTTCTGTACTTAATGGATTACCACCTATGTGGTAATTTGTGGGCAATTTGTTTTTGCCAAAGGGGATGACTATACACTTTTTGGCATTTAGCTTAAGGCCATGGCTCTGGCACCAGTTGTCTGTTTCTATGAGGCCCTTTTGGAGGATGCTTGTGTCGGCTGGAAAGTCTATTATGGCGCCCAGTTTGCAGTCATCTGCAAACTTGGTCAGCCACAGTCCTTCCGTGTTGGCCTGTACCTCCGAGAAATATATACCGAACAAGAGAGGTCCCAGGACTGAGCCTTGTGGGACGCCACTTGTAACTGGTTTGGAGTCTGATATGGCTCCAGCAATTCTAACCATGTGGGTTCTGTCCTTGAGCCAGTTTGCAACCCATCTAGTGACATAGGGGTTTATATTTAAGCTGGTGAGCTTATCTATAATGCCCGAGTGGGGTATTGTATCGAAGGCTTTTGCGAGGTCCAGGTAGGCTGTGTGGACCACCTTCCCTCGTCAATGGCCTTGGTGACTATTTCAAAGAAATCAACCAGGTTTAAGAGGCAGGATCTGCCCTTAACAAAGCCAAACTGGGTAGGATCCAGTGTCTGTAGGTCCCCAATATCTTTATTTATGAGGTCCATGATGATCCTTTCCATAGCTTTGCAGACCAAGCTAGTCAGGCTTATGGGGCGATAGTTTCCAGGATCCGTTGAGGCACCACCTTTGTGGAGAGGGACCACAGTTGCTGTATGCCACTCTTTGGGTACATATCCTGTAGTAAGGCTGAGATTGAACAGTAGTTTTATGTTTGGGTTTAGCTCTTCTTGGAGTTCATGTAGGACGCAGCCCGGGACACCGTCTGGTCCCATTGATGCTGTGTTTTTTGCTTTGGAGAGGGTGGCTCTTACCTGAGCATCTGAGATGTCAGGGGGGGCAGCACTCTGCAGGGATAGATATTTTCCCTTTTGGTGGGGAGGGGGTTTGCGCTGAACCTGTCAGCTAGGATGTTGGCAATGTCTGTGGGTTTGGTGTATTTTTTGTCATTTTGGACTAATTCTGAGCATATCTGGGAATTACCACCCAGGTTCCTAACATAACTAAAGAAAGCCTTGTGATTATCCTTAGTGTCCTGTGCAATTTTTCTCTCGAAGCTGACCTTAGACGATTTTATGAGTGCCCATAGCTTTTTGCTAATACTGATCAGAGATGCCTTCCCTTTTTGGAATTTTGCTCTATCATTTAGTAGCTTCCTCCTTCTATTGTATAGTTTGTTTATGGTTGGGGTCCACCAGACAGGACGTCTGCCTTTGGAGGATTGGGTCTTGGTTTTATTTGGGATCGCATGATCCATGCATTCCTGAAGGTGTTCATAGAATGCGTTTATAAAGGATTCTGCGGTCTGGGCCATATTTTCCACAGGCCCGGGGGCTTTGAAGGATTCCACCTCGGTTTTGAGGAGTGTGAAATTTGCTTTAGAGAAGTTTTTCACTGTGGTTTTCTGGGCAGAGGGTGGTGTCGGGATGTGAATATCCAGAGAGATTAGTTTATGGTCTGATCTTACCAGTGAGGGATACACTTCTGGTCTGGAGCATAGAGTCCCCATGTTGGTGATGATCAGGTCCAGTATGTTTTCCCCTCTTGTGGGAGTGGTAACAAGTTGTTCCATAGCATTTGAGTTTATAAATTCTAGGAACCTTTGGGCTAGGGTGTTGGAGCTAGAGTAATGCTCCCAGTCTATGTTTGGGTAGTTGAAGTCACCCAATATAATGGTGTTTGGAGAGACCTTCATATTTTCCAGTGTTCTCAGGAAGGCCGAGTGGGGTTCCTGGGTTAGAGAGGGTGGTCTGTAGCAGGCTATAAACTGGAAGGCAGTTTTACCCACTGTTAGTTGCACATGGATAGTCTCTGATGCTTCGTGCTGTGCCACCAACCTGGAGGTGTGGGTATCTTTGATGAATATTGATACTCCCCCCTCCTTTTGTGGGTCGGTCCAAGTTTTGGGGCGAAAAGCATGGTATGAGGTATAACCTGGTAGTGCTGTGGTGCTCTCAGGAGCCATGAACCAGGTTTCTGTTACTGTACAGATATCGATGTTCTCCATGCTAAGGAGAGTTTCGAGTCGTGCATCTTGAGGTTTAGACTTCTGGCGTTGAGTAGCATTACTCTTAGTTTCTTATCCCTTGTGATACCTATGGAGGTGGGTTTGTCTTTTGAGCCTTGCTTAAAAAAGGCACTATGGGGGTAGCAAGAGCCTTTGCCAATATCCGAAAGCCCAGGGGTGACAGGTGCAAGCCGTCCCTAGCGAAGCATCGTGGCTTGTCGAGCATGTCATCCCAGGCTGACAGGCATTGGATCCCCTTTGAATGACACCAATGCTTAAGCCAATTGTTGAAATTGATCATCTTGTCTTCATATTGTGGCATCATTCTTGGTGAGGGTAAGATGCTACTCAAGGTCAGGGTCATACCAGCCTGGGCCACATGCTCAGAGAGCTCCTCTATGTCTCTTTTCATGTAGTCCAGGGAGGTACGTCTCAGGTCATTCACACCAGCATGGACAATGACTGAGTCATATTTGTACTTGCCTTGGAGTGACCAGAGTGCTTGTGTTATGTGGCGGATCCTAGCGCCCGACAGGCAGCTCACCGTGACCTTCTCCTTGTTCAGCCTGGTGAGCGGGACGTCAGTGTGCCTGACGATAGAGTCACCTATTACAAGTGTATCAGGTGTGTTGTTTAGCCTTAAGGGCTGACACTGTTCGGCACACTGGCTTTGTGAGCTATGTGTTGCACGTGTTTTGTTTTGGGGTAGCGGTTGCTTGGGTGTCTGCTTTGGGGGTCTCTGCTGCTTAGGCAGATTTTTATTTAGAGCCTCCGAGTATGTTTTTGTGTGTTTATGTGTTTGGTTTGCTGTCATGGTAGGTCTATGGTTATCCTTGGACTGGTGTTCTGAAGGGGCATTCAGTTCTGAGGATGGTATGTGCAGACCTCACTTTTATGGTCTATGTCTACTGCATTCTGTGTGCAATGTCGCATGTACCTAGCAGTAGCTTAAGTCTTTAGTATACTGGCCGGACATTCAGGTCACATAGGTGGGGAATTCCCCCATGTTATGAATACTGCAACATGGAAATATAACGACAACAATTTGAATTTCTGAATCTTGACAAAGATTGAAAAAGGCAAGATCCAGGGCTGACTTGGTTACCAAAATATCCTTGAATAAAGACTCGTTCCACTCTGAGCTGAGGGCAAAATTTCTAACCCCCCCCGAGCCAACATTTACTCAAAAACAGAATGAAAAAGCGACATCTCATTTACAGGAAGAAGAGGAATCCCCTGAAAAAAGGGGTGGGATTCCCAATGACATCCATACCCCTGTTGGGCAAGATTCAGAAAGTACAGTTGTGTACAGAGATGTTCAAGTGTATTCACTGTTGCAGTCATCACACTTGGGTTATCTGCCAGCAAGTAGCCCTCAGTCAGCCCGAATACCAGAGACTTAGTATTTCTGCATCTGTTGCTATCGCTCCAGGACTGACGTCAGGTCACCAGGGGTATAAAAATAGGCAGCCGACACCATTACATCAGTTTTTCTTGCCCCAAATGTCACCACCAGTAAAAAGTAAATACCAATACCCCTGTAAGGGGTGAGTAATATACAGAGAGAGAGAGAGAGAGAGAAGGGGGCTGGAGGGAGGGAAACCAGGACTGCAACAGTGAATACACTCGAACATCCACATTTATGGTAAGTGTACACAACTGTACTATGTTCTTCGTGTTTCACTGTTACAGTCATCACACTTGGGTTGACTACCAAAGCTGATGAAAGAGTGGAGGCAGTCAGGAAGAGTTTGGGCTGGCTAGTATGCCCTGCAGGACTGTTGTTGCAAAACCTGTCCTGGATTTGGAAAATATAGACAGGTAGTAACGCTTGGTGAATGTGTGTACAGAACTCCAGATAGCAGCTTCCAGAATGTCCCTGGTAGGGACTCCCCTGAGGAATGCTGTAGAGGTAGAAGTTGCCCTAGTGGATTGTGTTCAGACCCCCTGAGGGGTTGGTTTCCCGTGTTGTTTGTAGCAGAAATGGATCAGTGTGCAATCCATTTGGAAATTGTTTTGAAATGGCCTTGCCCTCTGCCCCTGGTGCAAAACTGAGTAGAAACTGGTCAGATTTCCTGAAGGGCTTAGTCATATCCAGGTAGAATCTGAGCTGTCTGTGCACGTCCAAGGAGTGCAGGATCCTTTCCTCTTTACTTTGAGGATTAGGGAAGAAGGTTGGCAAATGGATAGATTGGTTGAGAGCCATGCTGGACACCACTTTAGGCATAAAGGAAGGATTAATCCCGAGGGAGACCCTGTCAGCATGAAAAATAATGAAGGGTTCCACAGCCATAGGTGCTTGTAGCTTAGACACTCTTCTAGCTGAAGTGATGGCCAGAAGCAAGGCTGTTTTCTAAGAGAGGAAATTTAACTCTGCTGACGCTGCAGGCTCAAAGGGGGGGTAGCGTGAGCTTTTCCAATAGAAAGTTAAGGTCCCAAGCAGGGGTGGGTGCTCTCCTTGGTGGCCTTAAGTTGTTTGCTGCTCTCAGGAACTGTTTGCTGAGGGTGAGAGAAGAGAGGTGACGGTGTTGTAATGAGCTGAGATGACAGAGGCATGGATCTTAATGGAGGAGAAGGATAGGCCTCTGTGGAGTAGATCTGCCAAGTAATCCAGGATTAGAGTTAGGGAGGGCAGTGCTGTGTCCTCACCTTTAGACTGAATCCAGGAGCAATACCCTTTCCACTTATCAGCATAGGATTTCCTTGTACTGGGTCTGCGGGCTTCCAGAATGAGGTCTAGTACCTGCTTGCTTAGGCTGGTCACTGGGAAAGAATTCAAGGAATAAGCCAGGCTGCAAGATTCTACGTTTGCAGTTGCGGATGCAAGATCTGTCCCCCCTACTGAGTGCGGCGGGTCAGGCTTTGGGGTAGGTGCCAGGGTGGCACCGGTGGCGGGCTGCACAGTAGTGGGTACCAGTGCTGGTGTGGCCAGTCCAGGGCAATCAGAATTGTCCTTGGTCTGTCCTGTCTTAGCTTGAGCAATATTCTTGAGAGAAGGGGCAGAGGGGGAAATGCATAGTTTGACAGGTTTATCCACTAGAAGTATAGCGTATCCACTTTCCAGGCCCTGCTGTGAGGTGTGCTGGTGCAGAATTTGCTGAGCTGGTGATTGCAGGGGGAGGCAGAGAGGTCTACCGCTGGGGTCCCCCATTTCTGGATCAGAAGGTTGAAGGTGCTGGGTTCTAATTGCCACTCATGTGGGTCTAGGAGATTTCTGCTTGAGTAGTTTGTCAGTGAGTTTGCAGATGGACCTGCATGTCCAAAGTCATGTTCCACAAGGCCATGGCTAGCCTGTAGAGTAGGTAAGAGTGGGTTCACCCCTGCTTGTTGATGTAGCACAACTGTGGAGTTGTCTTAGCAGGGGTCTTGGTGAGAATACGGATCTGAAAGCTGTTAAGAGTGTGCTGAACAGCTAGCATCCCTTTTTGGTTGATGTGCAGATAAATTTGACGTGGGCTCCAGTGGCCCTGAATGCACTTGTCGTCCAGGTGTGCCCCCCAGGCATAGTCTGATGCATCTGTGGTTAGGGTCTGGGAGACGTGGGGTTCAGTAAAGGAAAGTCTATTGTTGCGGTTGCATGCTGCTGCCCAGCAAAGAAACTCTGTCCTTAGACAAGGTACGATAGGAATGACAAGTTTCCAGATCCTGAGAATGCTGGCACCAAAGACCTTTTAAGTACCACTGAAGTTTCCTCACATATGCAGCCTGGCATATGGAATTAGTAGGATGCAAGAAGCCATGAACCCTAGGGCCTGCAGGATTTTTCCTTGTGGACAGCTGGGTTCTGATAGCCATTTGAGTGAAGTAGCCTGTCAGATAGGCTTGTTTTTCTGGAGTAAGGAATGCCATCTGGGATGCTGTGTCCAAGCTTGCTCCCAGGAATACAATATTTTGACTGGGGACTAGTTTTGATTTATTTTCGCTGATAGTGTATCCCAGGGAGGTTAGAAGGTTCTTTACAAATGTCAGGTGCTGCAACAGCATTTCCTGATTGACTGCCTGAATCAGGCAGTCGTCCAAGTATGGGTAAATTTGAATTTTTCTCTGTCTGAAGTAGGCAATGGCTGGAGTCGGGCATTTTGTGAATACTCTGGGAACAGTGGATAAGCCAAAGAGAAGTGCAGAGAACTGATAATGCATACATCGTGCCCTGAAGCGTAGGTATTTCCTGCACGAGTCCCTGACAGGGATGTGCAGATAGGCTTCTTTTAGGTCTAGGGTGGCTAACCAGGCATCTTTGGCCAGCATAGGAAGAAGCTGCTGAAGGGTGAGCATTTTGAATTTTGGTACCACCAGGAAGCTGTTTAGAATGGACAGATCTGGGATTGGGTGCCAAGTGCCCTCTTTTCTGGGTACTAGGAAAAGTCTGGAATAGAATCCTTGACCTATCTGCTCTGCAGGAACAGGCTGAATTGCCCTTATGGAGAGCAGGAATTGAACTTGGTCTCGTCTCTCTGCCCACTGGTTTGGAGGAAGGTCTGGGAACCCTTTTGGGTTTGGTAGTGTGGAAGTAAAATTTGTACCCCTGGGGATACAATGTTGAGGACCAATCGGTCTTTGGTGATGGAAGTCCAGTTTTTTGCATGATGGGCAAGTTGTCCTCCTAGGGGCATGAGCAGTTGTCCTCCTAGGGGCATGAGCAGCTGGGCAGAGGTGAAGAGTGGAGTTGAGAAGTCATTGTGAATTCTTTCCATAAGGGGGTGGCTTAGCACTCTCTGTTTTTGAAGTGGAGGCACTCCACTGCTTAGATCTCTGCATACCCTGAGACTGTAGTCTGGGGGGGTCGGTTTCCCCTGGGTCTAGTTTGAGATGGCCTTGAGGGGGCTGGAAAGGACCGATGCTTCGAGGGGCAATGCCTACTGAATCTAGGAGGCTGTACTTGCAAGAAATCTTCGACTGTCTGCAAAGATTTAGCTTTTTCTTCCATCTTTCTAAGAACCTCTTCTGCTTCGCTGCCAAAGAGATTATCCTTGTTCAAAGGAGCATCTAGTAATTTTGATTTGACATGGTCTGGCAAGGTCTGCTCCTTAAGCCAAGCATGCCTTCTCAGTACAGAACGAGTGACTGCTACCCTGCAAGATGCTTCTAGGGCGACAAAGTCACATTGCAAAGTCTGCTTGCTGACTTGGCTTGCAGAATGCACAAGCTCTTGTAATTCTTTATTTTCTGCACAGTCTGTAAAGGTAGCTAATTTTTGCTTAATAAGTTCCATAATATGCTGTTTGTACTTCAGCATGTGAAACTGGCAATTCAATGCCCTAATGGCGAGGGTTGCAGAGCTGTATACTTTTTTATCCCATCTGTCTAAAGCTCTGGAATCCCTGTCCGAAGGGGTGAGATTCTTAGCTGTAGTTGCTTTTATACCTTTAGGCCCCTGGGAGATGACCTCTGGGTCAGCAGTAGGATTTTTGAAAAGGAATTTGAGAGAGTCAGGAAAGTACAGTTGTGTACACTTACCATAAATGTAGATGTTAGAGTGTATTCACTGTTGCAGTCCTAACAAATGGTTTATCCGGCTCCCGGTAGCCCTCAGTCGGCCAGAATACCAAAGGTAAGTAAAAATGACGTTGGTTGCAGTCGGCTGTAAAGGATGTCAGGGCGTCCGATACAAAAGGAGGCAGCCAATGTCACTTCCTCAGTCTTTCTTGCCATAACAGTCAGAAGCCCCCAGAAAAAAGGCTAAGCCAAATGCCAATTTGTACCTCAGGAAAAAAGAATAGGAGAGGACCAAAAAGGGGGAAGGTGGGAGGGAAACCAGGACTGCAACAGTGAATACACTCGAACATCTACATTTATGGTAAGTGTACACAACTGTACTATGTTTATTGTGTTTCACTGTTGCAGTCCTAACAAATGTGAAAATTACCAAAGCCCAGTGAGAAGGCAGGAGGAACCAACAGAATCAAGGGTTGGAGATAATGCCCTGCAACACAGAAGTGGCAAACCCTGCCCTGGCTCTGGAAAACAGAGACCAATTACAATGTTTTGTGAAAGTGTGAACAGAAGACCAAGTTGGCAGCCTCCAAAATATCTTTAGTAGGGACACCCCTTAAAAAGGCTGCAGAAGTGGAAGCTGCTCTAGTTGAGTGGGTCCTAACACCTTGAGGAGGAACCTTGCCATGAACAGAACAAAAGTTGATGCAATGTGCAATCCACTTGGAAATAGTTTGCTTAGAAAAGTACAGTTTTGTACCTACCATAAATGTAGATGTTCGAGTGTATACCCTGCTGCAGTCATCACACTTGGGTTATCCTGCCGTCAGGTGGTCCCGCAGTCGGCCCGAATTCCAAAGTCTTGGTCCAGCATCGGTTGCTGTCGCTTTTTCCCTGACGTCAGAGCGCCAGGGGTATATCAGAGGCATCCAACACTATTTTCTTCAGTTTTTCTTGCCCCAGATGTCAGGTGCCCCTAATAGGTAGGCAAAAAAAAAAAAAATATATATATATATATATATATATATATACACACACACACACACACACACACACACACACACACAGCTATATGGAAAAATAAAAAAAACCCTTAGGCACAAGCAAATACACCACAGAGGTAGTATAGAATAGAGTGGTAGAGATAAGTTCAGCTAGTTCAGAGGGGATGGAGGGAGGGTAACCAGGACTGCAGCAGGGTATACACTCGAACATCTACATTTATGGTAGGTACAAAACTGTACTATGTTCATCGTGTTATTCTGCTGCAGTCATCACACTTGGGTAGAGTCCCAAAGCTAAGGATGGGAGGTGGAGTCAAACAGAGTTAGAGGAGGCTAGAAGGCCCTGCAAAACTGCAGTGGCGAAGCCACGAGTAAAGTGGTAAGTGGTAATGTTTGGTGAAGGTGTGTACTGAACTCCAAGTTGCAGCTTCCAGAATATCCTTGGTTGGCACCCCCCTGAGGAAGGCTGTAGATGTAGCTGCTGCCCTGGTAGAGTGGGGTCTTATGGTAGCAGGAACTGGTCTTCCATGGTGGGTGTAGCAAAAACGTATGCAATGTCCTATCCATTTGGAAATGGTCTGTTTTGAGATAGCCTTTCCTTGTGAAGCTGTAGCATAGGATACAAAAAGCTGGTCAGATTTTCTGAAAACCTTAGTTTTATCCAAGTAGTAACGTAGCTGTCTGTGAATGTCCAAGGAATGCAGGAGACTTTCTCCTTTGTTCTGTGGATTTGGAAAGAAGGTGGGTAAATGGATGGTTTGATTTAGAGCCACACTGGATACCACCTTAGGCATAAAGGAGGGGTTAGTTCGTAGGGAAACTCTGTCTTGATGAAAAATGAGGAAAGGCTCTACTGCCATTAGTGCCTGAAGCTCTGAAACTCTTCTAGCTGAAGTGATTGCTAGCAGCAGGGCAGTCTTCCATGATATAAACTTTAAGTCAGCTGAGAAAGCTGGCTCAAAAGGAGGTAGCGTGAGTTTTTCCAGAACAAAGTTGAGGTCCCAAGTAGGTGTTGGTGCTCTCCTGGGAGGCCTAATGTTTTTGGCCCCTCTGAGAAACTGCCTTAGGAGTGGATGTGAAAATAAGGGAGGATCCATGTTGTGGTGAGCAGAAATAGCTGAGGCGTAGATTTTAATAGATGAAAAAGAAAGCCCTTTGTGTAACATCTCAGTTAGATATTGCAGAATCTGAAGTATGTCAGGCTGAAGGGTATTTTGGCCTTTAGCTTGGTTCCAGGTGCAAAACCTTTTCCATTTGTCTGAGTAGGCTTTCCTGGTGCTGGGCCTCCTGGCCTCCAGAATAACATCCATAACAGCTTGTGAGAGAGGAGCTGGCTGGCTGCTTAGGTGATTTGCCATGCAGCCAAGTTTAAGGTTTTGAGCTGGCTGTGTAGAATCTGATTGTCTTGCTGTGTGAGCAGGTGGGTAATTTGTGGTAGAATCCATGGTGGACCCTGGGCCAAATTCCTTAATAGTGGGTACCAGTGCTGACGTGGTCAATCTGGGGCAATGAGTATCATTCGGGGTCTCTCCATCCGGACTTTCAGTAGCACCTTTGTGAGAAGGGGTAATGGAGGAAAGGCATATACTGTTAGCATTTTCCAACTGAATGAGAGTGCGTCCACTTTCCAAGCTTGATGGTGAAAAGTCCTTGTGCAAAATTTTGTTAGCTGATAGTTTTGAGGGCTGGCAAACAGGTCTATGTCTGGGAGCCCCCATTTTTGAGCTATCATTGCGAATACTTGTGGATCCAGTTTCCACTCGTGGGGATCCATGATGTTTCTGCTTAGGTCGTCTGCCAATGTGTTCTTTTTTCCTGGCAGGAATTCAGCTTGTAATTGAACTTGGTAAGCCAGTGCTGTGTTCCACAAGGTCATTCCTTGCCTGCATAGAGGGTAGGCGTGTGTACCCCCTTGTTTATTTATGTACCACATTACTGTGGTGTTGTCTGTCCTTATGATAACCTGTCCTGGATGTAAGAGGTCCTTGAAGGCTGTCAGAGCATTTTGTACAGCTAGCATTTCTTTTTGATTGATGTGCAGATTCCTTTCATCTGCTGTCCATATGCCTTGAACGCACCGTCCTGCCATGTGTGCCCCCCAGGCATAGTCCGATGCATCTGTTGTCATAGTTTGCCTGGCTGGGGGTAGGGTGAAAGGCTGACCCTTGTTGAGGTGACATGCCTGTGACCACCACAGAAACTCCTGTTGAAGGCAGGGAATGAGAGTTATCATTGTTTCCAAGCTGTGGCTGTGCTGAGTCCATACGCTTTTTAGGTGCCATTGTAATTTCCTCATATGCAGTTTTGCAAATGGTATTAGTAGTATGCAAGATGCCATGAGCCCAAGGCCTGCAGAATTTTTCTTGCAGGGAGTTGGGTCTTTGTTGCCATTGTTCTGAAGTATTGAGTTAATTGTAGTTGTTTGTCTGGCATCAGATAAGCCATCTGGGCCGTTGTATTCAAGCTGGCACCCAGGAATGTCATATTTTGTGAGGGCACTAGTTTTGATTTCTTTTCGTTTACTGTGTACCCTAGGTAACTTAGAAGATGTTTTACAAAAGCCAGGTGTTGTAACAGAATGTCCTTGCTTTCTGCTTGTATGAGACAGTCGTCCAGGTATGGGTATATCTGAATTCCTCTTTGTCTGCAGTATGCAATTACTGGTGCCAGGCATTTTGTGAAGACCCTGGGCGCAGTAGATAAGCCAAAGGGCAGTGCAGAGAATTGGTAATGGGTTGAACCTGAAATGAACGGAAGTATCTTCTGCAATTTTGTCTGATAGGGACGTGCAGGTATGCCTCCTTGAGGTCCAACGTTACTAGCCAAGCTTTCTTGCCCAACATGGGAAGAAGCTACTGTAGTGTTAGCATCTTGAATTTGGGTACTTGCAAGAAGGTGTTTAAAATTGAAAGGTCCAGAATGGGTCTCCAAGCATTGTCCTTTCTGGGGACTAGAAAGAGCCTCGAGTAAAATCCTTGGCCTTGCTCCTGTGTAGGTACCAGTTGAATGGCTCTCATGTCCATGAGAGCTGTAATTTGGTTTTGTGCCTCTGCCCATTGATTTTGTGGCAGGTTTGGCATTCCTTTTATCCTTGGCAAGGCGTGGAAATGGAATCTGTATCCGTGTGAGATAATGTCTAGGACCCATTTGTCCTTTGTGACAATGCGCCAGTTGTCTGCAAAAAGTGCTAATTTTCCTCCCAAGGGAGCTGCCAAGAGAGTTTTGCTTGGCACTTTGAGGTTTAAGTCATTGTGTTTGCCTTCTAATAGTTTGGGACCTGTCTTCTCCTCCCTTCTGTGTTGTAGTGCCCCACTGGCGAGGTTTGTAAGGGATTTGTGCTTGTCCTCTGCCACTTGGGCGCTTGTATTTACCCCTCTGTGGTCTGTCAGAAGCTGGAAAGGACCAATTTTTTGTTGGCCAATTTCTGTTGAAGCGTGGGGGCTGTACCTGTAAAAAATCTTTGACAGTCTGCATATATTTTGCCTTATCCTCCATTTTCTTTAAAACCTCCTCTGCTTTAACCCCAAATAAGACATCCTGCTGTGAGGGTGTATCCAGTAACTTTGCTTTAACATGATCAGGCAGAGATTGTTCCTTTAACCAAGCTTGCCTACGTATAACAGACCCAGTAACAGCTGCTATAGAGGAAGCTTCCAAGGCATCAAAACCACATTGTAAAGTATGTTTGCCCACCTGTTCAGCTGCATGCAACAGATCTTGCATTTCCTTGAATTCAGACTGTTGAGGGTGCGTGCCCATCTTTTGTTTTATTTGAGACATTAGGAATTGCTGGTATTTAAGCATGTGAAATTGACATAGCTAGAGTAGTTGAGGTGTAAACCTTCTTCCCCCACCTATCTAGTGCTCTGGAGTCCCTTTCTGAGGGTACAGGATTTTTAGCGATAGAAGCCTTAGCCCCTTTGGAACCCTGAGAGATTGTCTCTGGATCAGCAACAGGGCTTTTGTAAAGGAATTTGTGTGAGTCAGGCACTCTATAGTATCTATCTGGTTTGGCTGGAGCAGGAGGCAGAGAATCTGGATTTAGACAAGATTCTAGGAAAACATCATCCACAATGTCCAAAACTGGGGGGATAGCAAGTGGTCTGTGCTGGGGGAGTAAAAGAAACTCTCTGAGCCTTTTTTTTTTTGAGTCGGAGTAGTCCTGACCTTCCCAGTGGAAATGTTCCCTCATGGTATGCAAGGTTTCCCCAAAGGAATAATCTTCAGGGGGAGAAGCTGAGGGAATGGAGTCTTCAGCATCAGAATCTTCATAAGGGGGAAAGGAGTAATCCTGTTCCTCAGAGGAGCCTGAGGAAACAGACACTTGATCAGAGGAGGCATAATCCTCCTCTTGTCTAGGCCTTTTGTCGGGGGGGGGGGGGTTGGGAACCCCTGATCAAAGAAATCAAATCTTCAGTCATTTTAAGCATCTGTTTCTTAGGCATAGGGCCTTGACCTGGAGACTGAAGGCTTTTTTGGTTTTTAAAGGAGTCTTAAGCTTAGCATAAGATTTTATGGTGAGAGTAGTTGGTCTGAAGACACCTTCAGAAACCAAAGGTGTTTCTACAGCACCGGCTTCCCCTACTGCAATTTCGTCGGTAGGGCCTAAAGAAAATAGCTGCGTCGGACTAGAACTCTCTGCTGGGGGATCCGAAGCGGTCTGGGGATCCAATTCAGCGGTATGCAGGGGCTGCGTAGGCGCCTCACTGAGAACCGGAGAACCGGCAACCGGCCCAGCCGAGGCCTTGGAGTCTGGCTTGGATCTAGGCTGCCTGTCTTTATCCTTGTATTTTTTATGCATGCCGGTAGTCGGTTGCTCCGACGGCATAGTGTAATTAAATTTTCTACCGAAGTAGTGTCGTGCGAAATCAAAGCGTCACTTTACAGTTCGCTTATTGAACCTAGCACAAAACCGACAACCAGTGATGTCGTGGTCTGGGCCTAGGCAAGGTATACAAAAAGAATGAAAGTCCTTATGAGGTATTTGCTTCCCACAAGAAATGCAATTAACTTTTTCTGACATCGGACTGAGGCAAGAAAAGGTTCCCCAATGGTGTACTTAGCTTTGAAGACTTCGGACTGAAACTCTATTTGAAAATCTCAGGTGTCGGCTGACCGGCACCTGCGAACTGCTTCTGCTTCTTGCACCGCGCGGCAAGAAAGACTGAAGAAAATGGCGTCGGATGCCTCTGATATACCCCTGGTGCTCTGATGTCAGGGAAGAAGCGACAGCAACCGACACCGGACCAAGACTTTAGAATTCGGGCCGACTGCGGGACCGCCTGACGGCAGGATAACCCAAGTGTGATGACTGCAGCAGGGTAACACGATGAACATCAGCCTTGCCCTGAGCTCCAGGGGCAAAACTGACCAATAACTGAGCTGATTTCCAATGGTCTTAAGCCCTGTCCAAGTAAAACCTGAGCTGTCTGTGCACATCAAGAGAATACAGGATCCTTTCACCTTTATTTCGAGGATTAGGAAAGAAGGTAGGAAGGTATGGACTGATTAAGAGTCAAGCTAGAAACCACCTTAGGCATAAAGGAGGGGCCGGTTCTCTAAGAGAGACTGTCTGGATGGAAAATAATAAAAGGCTCCCACCCATCAGAGCCTGCAGCTCCGAATCCCTCCTTGCTGAAGTTATGGCCAAGAGGAAAACAGTCTTCCAAGAGAGAAACTTTAAATCTGCAGAGGCAGCTGGCTCAAACGGAGGAAGAGTGAGTTTCTCTAGAACAAAATTAAGATCCCATGCTAGAGTAGGTGCCCTTCTTGGAGGTTTTAAGTTACAAGCACCTCTGAGAAACATTTTCATCAAGGGATGAGAGAAAATGGGTTGTTCAAGAGAACATGCAGCAGAAATGGCTGAAGCATGGAGCTTGATAGAAGAAAAGGAAAGTCCATCTGAAGCAATTCAGCCAGGTATTCCAAGATCAGAGGAAGGGTAGGCTGAGAAGAAGAATCCCCCCCCAGCCTGCATCCAATGAGAAAACCTTTCCCATTTGCCAGCGTAGGACTTCCTAGTGCTAGGCCTCATAGCCTCCCTCAGCCCGTTAACCACCTGCTGGGAAAGGGAAGAAGATAGGGAAGGAGTCAAACTATGAGCCATGCTGCCAAGTGAAGGGATTGAAGATGAGGATGCAGAATAATTCCCCTTTCCTGAACCAAAAGATCTGGCTTCAGAGGAAGATGCCAAGGAGGGAGTTGGGAGAGACTGCGAACCAGTGGATATCAATGCTGGCTGGGCCAGTCCGGAGCTATGAGAGTAGTTCTTGGTCATTCGTCCCTGATCTTCAACAACACTCTGGGCAGAAGAGGAAGAGGAGGGAAGGCGTAAACTGATAGCAACTTCCAAGTGAAGGACACAGAGAATCCACTCTCCAGGCTCTGCTGTGATTACTGTCTGGTGCAAAAAAGAGGCAGAAGGGGATTGTCCGGGGAGGAGAAAAGATCCACCTGAGGTGTGTCCAAACATTGAATGATGCTGTAGAAAACTGTCGTGTTCAACTTCCACTCGTGAGGATCCAGGGTTCGCCTGCTCAACTGGTCTGCCAAAACATTGAGCCTTCCTGGAAGGAACTGAGCTAAGAGATGCAGGTCCAGGGATGCTGCCATGGACCAAAGATTCATGCTTTGTCTGCACAGGGGGTAAGAGTGCGTCCTTCCCTGCTTGTTGATGTACCACATGACTGTGGTATTGTCTGTTCTGACAAGTAAGGTCCCCAGAGAAAGAAGGTGCTTGAAGGCTAGTAAGGCTTGTTGAACTGCAATCAACTCTTTTATATTTATGTGCAGGTGCAGCTGCTGGGCGTTCTACTGTCCCTGTATGCATCTGCCATCCAGGTGTGCTCTCCAGGTGTAGTCCGATGTGTCTGTAGTCAGAACGTGAGTGGCAGGAGGTGTTCGAAAGGGCATGCCCTTGTTTTGTAGACAGGCTGTTGCTCACCATAGAAACTCCATCTGCAGAGATGGAAGCAGAGGGATCATCATATCCAGGTCCTGTGTGTATTGACACCAAATGTTCTTGAGGTATCATTGCAATTTCCTCATATGCAGTCTTGCATATGGATTCATGAGAATACAAGAAGCCATGAATCCCAGAGCTTGCAGGTATTTCCTTGCAGGGAGCTGGGACAGGCTTGCCAAGTCCTTGAAGTAAACTTGAAAGAGTTGTTTGCTTCTCCTGGGTGAGATTTATCATCTGGGCGGCTGTGTTCAGACTCGCGTCCAGGAATGTTATCTCCTTGGATGGTACCATTTTTTATTTTTCCTCATTCAGAGTGTAACCCAGGGAAGAGAGAAGAGTCTTTATGAATTCCAGATCCTTTAATAGCTGCTCCTGACAACTTGCTTGAATCAGACAGTCGTCCAAGTATGGGTAAATATGAATTTTCTTCTGCCTCCAAAAAGCAATGACTGGGGCCAGGCACTTCGTGAAGAGACTGAGAGCAGTACATAAGCCAAAGGGCAGCGCAGAGAATTGATAATGTTGCTTGCCCACTCTGAAACGAAGATACTGCCTGCAACTTTCCTTGATAGAGATGTGCAGATAAGCCTCTCTGAGATCCAACGTTACCAGCCAGGAATTCCTTTCTAGCATTAGTAGCAACTGATGCAGTGTGAGCATTTTGAATTTTGGAATTACTAGGAAAGAGTTCTGAAAGGAAAGATCTAGGATAGGGCACCAGGTGCCTTCTTTTTTTGGAACTAGGAAAAGCCTGGAATAAAAGCCCTGGCCTACCTGCTGAACAGGAACGGATTCTATTGCTCCCAGATGAAAGACAAAATTTGCTTTTCTACTTCTGCCTTTTGGTTTGGAGGAACATCTGGGAATCCCTTGGGAGCTGGAAAGGTGTGGAAAGAAAACTTGTGCCCCAGGGACACCATTCTGAGGACCCATTTCTCGTTTGTGATACAGGCCCAGACATCTGAAGAAAGGGCCAACCTTCCCCCTAAAGGACTCTCCAGGCAAGCAAGAGCAGGCAGAAGTTGTAAAAGGTCATTGAGAATGCTTTGATTGAGATGCAGGCTTGGAGCTTCCCGCCTTAGAAGTGAAAGCCTGCCACCGCCTAGACCTTTGAGGGATAGCTGTCGGTCCCCTAGAAGATCTGTAATCCCTAGTCCTGGAACGGTTTTGTCTGCTGGTATCAGGAAAGGTCCAACTCTTGGAAGGGTAATTCCTGCTAAAGCGAGGGGGTTGAACTTGCAGAAAATCTTTAACAGTTTGCATGCACTTCGCTCCCTTCATCTTCTTAAGCACCTCCTCAGCTTTGCTGCCAAAAAGATTGTCTTTATGCAAAGGTACATCCAAAAGCTTAGCCTTGACAAGTTCTGGAAGAGGGTGTTCTCTGAGCCAAGCGTGCCTTCTAATAACAGATCCAGTAGCCGTAGGAAGTCAAAACCACAATGCAAAGAATGCTTATTGACCAGAGTGGCTGAATTCAACAAATCCTGCATGTCTTTACTCTCTGCCAAAAGAGGTACACATTTGCAATCTTAGACTTAATAGCCTCCAAGGTGTGCTGTTGGCATTTCAGCATATGAAAAAGACAATTGGTAGCCCTAATAGCTAGGGTGGCAGAGGTATAAACTTTCTTGCCCCACCTATCTAGGTTCCTAGATTCTCTGTCTGACGGAACAGGATTCCTGGTAACAGTGCCCTTAATCCCTTTAGGGCCCTGAGAAATAACCTCTGGATCCGCCAACGGGTTCCTGAAAAGAAATAAATGAGAATCAGGGACTCTGTAGTACCTGTCAGGTTTCCTGGGAGCAGGGGGAACTGAATTTGGAGACAAGGAATTTTCCAGGAAAACATCAACAACTTCCAACACGGGGAATAGCAAGAGGCTTATGCTGAGGTAAATCAAAAAACTCCCTAATCAGTTTCTTAGATTGGGGATAATCCTGGCTTTTCCATTTAAAATGTTCCCTGAGGGTATTTAAAGTGTCACCAAAAGGGAAATCCTCTGGATGAAAAGCTGAAGGAATGGATTCCTCTGGATCTGAATCCTCAAAGGGAGAAAAAGCCTGAGAAAAATTCCTCTTCATCAGCAGAAATGCTGGAAGAAACAGATCCTGAACAGGAAAAAACTTCAGGAGAAACCTCCCTACTCCTTTTAGGAGGGTGAGGCTGAGAACCACCGATGAGTTAACAAATTATTAGCCATTTTAACCATCTGGGATTGAGGAGAACTAGAAGGAACTGGAGCCTGCCTTTTCACAGGCTTACGGATGGAAGGCTTACCTGCAAGCCTGAAGGTCTTGGGAGGCCTGGCAACCACCGAAGAAACAGCAGGAGTAGAAGGAAGGAGTTTGTTGTCAGATTGCAAAACGGAGGCCTCGGACCCCGGAGTCAACTTAGCTGTACCGCCTCCAGCAGAAGAGGCAATCAGCAACAGGTCGGAAGCCAAACCGGAGGCCGAAGGCCTAAGGGACTCAGACTCAATAGAGGCCTGCAGCTGTATATCTGCGGACGGCAAAAGCGTCTCACTGGCTCCCACCAGATTAACGACCAACTTAGCATCATCTGCGGACTTAGTTTTCTGAGGCCTGTCACGGTCCTTGTCCTTATGCTTTTTTGGAATATCCAAAACATGAAGACTGGCAGATGCCAAACCCACAAACTTAGGCCAAACTCCGAAATGCTTAGTCCAAATCTTAGCCCGACGACGGATAATACACGGATTAAAGGAGGCACAAGGATTACAACTGGGAACGTCGTGATCAAGGCCTAAACAGATAATGCAATAGGAATGAAAATATCTATGGGGAATCTGCTTTTCACAAGTAAGGCAATTATTAACTTTTTCTGACAATTCTTTAAGGCAAGAAAAGAGGATCCCCAATGGGGTACTTAGTTGTAGTAGACCAACTCTTTGTAGTCGGAATTCAACAAAGGTAATCTGCCGACCGGCACTCGTGCATGAAAGCTTCTGCTTTGGGCTCCACAGCAAGGAAGACTGAGGAAGTGATGTCAGCTGCCTCCTTTTGTATCGGACGCCCTGACGTCCTTTACAACCGACAGCAACTGATGGCAACCAACGTCATTTTTACTTACCTTTGGTATTCTGGCCGACTGAGGGCTGCCAGGAGACGGATAACCCATTTGTTAGGACTGCAACAGTGAAACACGATAAACATCTCTGTAGTACCTGTCTGGTTTCCTAGGAGCAGGGGGTAAAGTATCAGGAGTTAGACCGGATTCCATAGAGACATCATCCACAACATCCAGAACTGGGGTTATTGTTAAAGGTCTATGTTGTGGGCAAATCTAAAAATTCTCCGAGTCTCTTTTTGGACTGAGGATAGTCTTGGCATTCCCAGCGGAAATGCTCTAACGTATGTAGGGTTTCACCAAAGGAAATATCCTGTAGAGGAGAAGCAGAGGGAATGGATTCCTCTGCATCAGAATCCTCATATGCAGCTAAAAGCATGTCTTCATATTCAGATACCTCAGAGTCATCGGACTCTTGGTCCGTTAAAGCTGCTGGGGAAAAGTCTCTTTCTCTTAGCAGGAGAAGGCTGGCTTCCCCTAATTAGCATAATCAAATGAGCTGCCATTTTAAGCATTTGATGTTGTGGCAAGGAAGCAGGTGCTTGAGTTTGGGTACTTTTTTTAGGCAATGCTCGTACTCTTGGTCTTAGAAACTCTGTAGTTGTTTTAGACGGAACTGAAGATGTGAAGGAAGTAGTCAGTTTATGTCGAATATCGGTAGTGCAAAGAACTTCCTCAGAAGCCGGTGCCTGCACAGCGGCTCTGGACCCATCCAAGGTAGACACAGCCGCAGGTTCCATAATCAAAGAAGAGTCTTGCAGTATACCAGATTCCAAACAGGTCTTGGTAGCGACCAGCAAATCCATCAAAGCGGGCATCAGGGGCTGCGAAAGCGCCTCACTGAGTACCGGCGAACTGGCAACTAGCTTAAAGGAAGCGTCGTCGGCAATTTTGGACCTGTGCGGTCTGTCTCTATCTTTATCCTTAAGTTTTTTCGGAAGATCGGTAGTCGGATGGCTTACTGAAGCCATTTCGGAATACGGAGCTCAAGAGCGTAAGTATTTAGCGACAATAAGAGCCCGAAGACGAAAAGTTTGGGCATTAAACAAAGCACAAAACCAACAGCGAGGTACGTCGTGGTCTGGGCCTAAACAGATGACGCAGTAAGAATGGAAATCTTGGTGTGGTACTTGCTTGATACAGGCGAGACAATTGTTAACTTTTTCTGACATCGGTTAGAGCAAGAAAAAAGGATCCCCAATGCGGTACTTAGTTTTAGAAGACTTCAGGATGATTCAATTCAGAAACGAAAACTCAGGAAGTGGCCGACCGACACTCGTGCGAACTGCTTCTGCTTCAGGCTCCTCGGCAAGAAAGATTGATGTGATGGCATCGGCTGCCTGTTTATATACCCCTGATGACCTGATGTCAGTCCTGGAACGATGGCAACCGACACAGAAATACCAAGTCTCTGGTATTCGGGCCAACTGAGGGCTACCTACAGGAAGATAACCCAAGTGTGATGGCTGCAACAGTGAAACACGAAGAACATCATGCTTATACAATATATTCTGGTGTCACTGTGGATGAGGCCTAGACTGAGGAAGAGATCTGAAGAACTGCCAGGATGGGAAGGGGGAGTAGACAGAAGAGGGAAATAGTCAATCTGACTTTTGGGCTGTCTTGGTACTGGGAGGTACCCCTGTTCTTTTTGACCTTCCTTGTTGCTGTTTTTTGAAATTTTGTTCTTTAGAACTTTGCTGAGACTACTTACACCACTTTCTTGGAATATGACCCTGTAAAGAAAGGAAAGTTTTCATTTAACTTTGAAAAGGAGGGTAAAAATCTGACTACTCAATTTAAAACCGTTCTCTGTCTCATCAAATTTTTGAGGACCTCAGAGAACATAACCAAGCAAATCTTTTCATAAATGAACCAGCAGTAGCTGCTCTGGAAATAGCACCAGCAGAATCATAAGAGAGCGTTAAAGAGTTTGGTTACCGGAGAAGTAAACACAATTAAGAAATTTAAAGATGTTTTAACCTCAGAAGTAGGAATGTTTACAAATAAACTTCTCATGTTTTCAAAAAAAGCCAATACATTTAAGCCTGGCAGTTCAAAATTCTGACAATTAAGGAAGAATAAACTCTAGAGCTATTAACGCTCTGAGCGCATGGAAGATGTCCTAAAGCAGTGGAAGCTGGTTGGCCATTATATACTGTGTAGGATAAAACCTATACAGTTAAGGCTACTTCAGCAGTCATCTAATGATGCACATCTGTACTTCTGCCATAACTGGCTAGAAAGACAATGGAAGTTTTTTGACTGAGCTAAGTTGCTGGGAGGACTCCCAAGCATAATCCCCCATATTGTCAATGTTTAGAAGGGCAATAAAGGGAATGAAGATGTAACTGTAATAAAGCAAGTTTTACTTCTTAATAAAATCTGCATAATAAATGTCGAGGTAAACTGTACATTACATTCTGTACTGTACACGGAGGTATTTTCAATGCACAATTGGTTTTAATCTGACTGACTATTTAAGGTATGGAATTCAACTAAGATACGTTTTCCTGGTTATTTATCCTTTCCCCCTATCTAAAATCCTAGAAAAATGTATACATTCCCAAATTTCTCATCCATAATGATCTCATCACTCCTACTCAACATGGCTTTCGGCCTTACCACAACACCTCCACAGCCTTTCACTCAAATTATTGCTGAATCTCGCCATAACAAACTGGTCTCAAGTCTATTCTTAGACTTATCAAAAGCCTTCAACATGGTATCCCACTCCATACATCTAGCCAAACCTGCCAGCCTACATCTCTCTCCTCCACCCTGAAATGGTTCTCCAGCTATCTAGCAAACAGACAACAGTCACTAGATGGTAGTATTCCTTTTCTACCATTCACACAAGCATTTCCAGGGCTCTATCCTGGTACCCCTTCTTTTTAGTATCTTCGCCAATGACCTCTACACCTCAACTTCTCATTCTACTCATACAATACACTAAGGACTCCACACGTATCACCACCTCTGCCACACTGTCACAACATCAAATCACACAAGATCTTTTGTTTCTGTAGAAAACTGGCCAACTAAAATCCAACTCATTTTGAATCCATAAAAAGACTAAACTTCTCCTCCTTCTTCCTAATTCAAGTAACCATCTCAAACAATCTTTCACAACTTCCTCATCTAACACCATCATCATTACAGCAGAAAACCACACAAAATTACTTTGAACAACAGATAAACTAAAATTTGATCTACACATACAGTGGTCCATCAAAAAAAAAAAAAACCCTCGGTCACCTACATCGGATCAAGAAATTCCTACTACTGACTTTCAACCCTGCTTGGCCCAAGCCTATTTACTTCCAACCCTTCTCTATGCAGCTCCAGTACTTACAAATCTCCAATCTCCCTTCTCTATGCAGCTCCAGTACTTACAAATCTCCAATCCTCTCTTCTTACCAAACCTGAACAGACGTGCAACAAAGTTACTAAATTTGCAGTTAATCTACCCAATACCTCTCACCACTGTACTGCTCTGTAAAAAAGCTTCTCTGGATGGAACTTCCCCACCATCTTAAACTTTCACAGCTCCAACTTACTCACTGTCTACTACACAAACTCACTGCCTGACCCTCCCTCTCCAATACTGTGACTGACTATACCTCTCCATGCCCACTACGAAGTGCTGATAAATTCCTTCTACAAACATACAAATCCAACAAATCATTCGGCAAAATTTTATATAAATCCTCTGCATCTCATTTCTGAAATAATTTCCCTTTCACCTTACATTGCATCCCAAACACAAACCTCTTCAAAAAATAATTAAGAAGTTCCCTCCAAGTCTTGGATATATTCCTGTCAGGACCTTTCTTAATTTGATCTACCACTCTCTTCACTTACCAAAATTGCCCTGTTGCAGTTTATGCCTTAAGCATACAACTCCTCTTATTTTAACAAAAAATTAAAATCAGACAATGGCATAGTCTCAGTTATTGCCTAACACAAAAATGTTTCCCCTGTATTATTTCTTACAGGTCCTCTATGTATATACTGCAAATAGCGCATTAACTTTACTAAATCTTACTATTACTTGTTGCTTTTTCTGTTTTTCAGTCATTCAACTTTGTGACTATGGCACAACTGTTATTACCCTATTGTGTGAAAAATTGTATAATTATATAATTTGTTCATTTTGCTGGAGCTTTTCTCCTCTGGTTTCCACTGAAAATGGGCCTGCGATCAAGCCAGACCAACCCAGTTAACAAATGTGAAATAAATAAATTTAAAGTAGGGATGTCCAAGGGACAATTCTATGAGTGGTAATGTGTTGGTACATGCAACTATTTCTTCCAAGTCCAAACTGGAATATGAATGTAACAGAGTTTAGTACTTATGAAAAATTAAGGGTTGTGGTTTGATATCAAATTGTAAATAGATATAGTACTACCCACAAAATTTCTACAGCATTTTGACAATGGTTTGGCTCAAATGTTTTCTTTTGGGAGATTTTAGTCACCCTGACAAACTGGGAGACATATACTAATTCCTTTACTTAGCTCTTTATTGTTTTTATACTTTATGATTTAAAGTAGATGGCCAAAGACAATACTAGGTATGACAAAATTCTGGCTATGGTATTAACTAGTAGTGGATTAGTCTCTACTATAGAAACTGGTGTGCCTATAGGAGGGCCTGTTGCCAGTTTTATTAGTTTTGAATTAAAGCAATCAAAAAACATGATAAAGGAAGGATTACAAATTATGGTAAAATCAATTACACTGTTATTAAGGATAAGATACGCAAGATTAATTAGAAAGAAGTAAACAGGAAGGCTATACAGTAGAGTCTCGACTATCCAACCTAAATGGGAGCTAGGGTAGTTAGGATAATCAAACATACAATTGAAATGGATAAAAAAACTTCTAAAATCTTGGGGTTTTTTTGCATGCAGGAATGCACTTTTCAACCATTCAGTGATTTCAATGGACAATAAAGAATATTTTTCACACACAAGCGGGCTACAAACTCAAAAAACATGCTCAAGCAAATATGTATAATGTTTGCATATTCAGACTTTACGATTTTTCCTAACCGAAAACTCTGGAAGGCTGGTTATTATAATTGATGTTTCTGATAATCGACATTCGGATAATCGACTCTCTACTGTAGTATTAAAATTATAAAAATTCTAATAATGTAATTAATAATTATTAAAATTATACAAATTGCAGATATAGTATTCTTGGGAACATATTAAAAATGGGGAAGAATCTACATTGAGAAGAGTACTTTGGCAAAACTAAAAAAAACTACCTTATTGGTGGATTATATCTCTTAAAATTTTATAAGAAAAAAAATGTTTATCAGTTAAATCAAATCTGAATAAGGTAAGCAAAGAATTAAAAATAAAAATAACAGAAGAAAGAAGGAATTATGAAAATAAAATAGTAACTTAACAACAGAAAGGCTTATTAAAGGTACGCAAAGAAAAATCCAAAGTCCTATGGGCGGCCACGGTGGTGCAGCGGTTAGCATTGTCGCCTCACAGCAACACGTTCTCCAGTTCGATCCTTGGCTGGAGTGCCTTCTGTGCAGAGTCTGAATGCTCTCCTGGTGGTTGGTGGGTTTCCTCTGGGTGCTCCGGTTTCCTCCCACATCCAAAAAACCCTAGGGGTGTGTGTGTGTGTGTATGTATGTGTGTGTGTGTGTGTGTGTGTGTGTGTGTGTGTGTGTGTGTGTGTGTGCGCCTTCCGTGGAAGGTTGGGCGCCAGGCTGGCAACTCGACACCATAAAAACACTACTGCCAATCATGAGCAGAAGAGTGATCCGGTGTGGCGACTCCTACCTGGGAAAAGTCGAAAGAAGAAGATTCTACTAAGACAGCAAATTAATTTAATGATTTTTCATCTTTTTGAATAAATCTAGTTTAAAGGAATCTTTTAATACATACTTTTGGTACTGAATGTCCTGTTATCTTTCATGATTTGGTGATTAAATCATTCAAGACAATAACTCCAAAGAATACTTTTATGGGCCGGGACAATCCAGACAGTGAGGACTCAATTTAAAGAAGGATTTGACAGTGAGGACTCAATTTAAAGAAGGATTTAAGTTCAGAATTACTTCGCATATTTAACTGCATACTTTGAATTTGTATTGCTCCTAATACTTGGAAAAAGTCAAATATCACTCAAACACAAAAAGGTAATCATGAGGAAAGAAACAATTATAGACCTGTTAGTCTGACCTCTATAAGAAAGAAGACGTTTTGAGATGCCTTATTGAACTTATGAACTTGAACAGAAATAATCTATACAATATTAGTCAGCATGAATTTACCAAAGGGAAATCAACAAACTAAACTGAATTTTATGACTTGGTAACATCAGCAACTGATTTAGGATTTGGAGTGTTGGTTACATATTTGAATTTAACCAAGAAGTTTGATGTATTACCCTTTTCTAAGATCTACAGCTCTTTAACTGACAACAATTACATTCCTTATTTGATTAACTGGATAGTGAAAATGGATGGTTCGAAGAGAACAGCTGATGGTTATTGAAGATTAATGTTTCAACTCCGTTCCAGTAATGATGCTCTTCAGGAACCAGCACTGGGGCCACCGTTTATTTTCTGCAGTTTTCCTAAGGATAAAATTGGTTGTTATAATATATATATATATATAAGCCAATGATTGTAAAAAAGAAGTTATGTCCTTACCATAACGTTCCATGTGGAGTGTTCATCTCGCCTTGGTTATTACACATGGGTTCGGAGCCGATCCTCGGCTCCGTGCCGGCCGACTGCAAGCTCTGCATCGAGAAGAAGCTCGAGGACATCTAATACCCACAATCCCCCTCTGCCTTTACCTCAGATCTAGTTTGCAAGCAAACCAGACATAAAGCACGCACACATGCCAAACTATATACATAAAAGTACATATATACAAACATACCAAAGGTATGATAGTAACACTAATACTGCAACAGCAGAAGGAGAATACTCCAGACCAGACACCAAATCGAACGTTCTTCCTAAGGGTGGGAAGGGTGGGAGTGTAATAACAAGCGAGATGAACACTCCACATGGAACGTTATGGTAAGGACATAACTTCTTTATGTGAGAGTGTTCAATCTCGCCTTTGTTCTTACACATGGATAGCGTCCCTAGCTCCATAACCCTGAGGAACTCAAGGGAGAACGTTCTTGAGCACAGTGGAACCAAAGGTTGCCCTATCCCTAGAAACCCTGTCCACTTTGTAATGAGATATAAATGTATGTGGTTTAGCCCAAGTAGCAGCCGCAAATAGTGTCTAGTGGTAAGCGAGCTGCGTGAGCCAAAGATGTAGAAACTGATCTGGTTGAATGTCCTTTGGGTTTTGTTGATAGTGTTTGATCAGAGGCTTCATAAACATATGTGATACAGTCTGTTAGCCATTTAGAAAGAGTTCGTTTCGTAACTGCAAGACCCTTTCTGCTGTCAGCAAAGGCTACAAATAGTTGATCAGATTTCCTGTGATCTTTTGTTCTATCCAAATAAAATCTGAGTTGTCTATGGACGTCCAGTTTGTGCAACATATACTCCAATTTATTAGAGTGGTTCTTAAAGAAGGTGGGTAGTTCAATGGACTGATTAATATTACTAGAAGAACAAACTTTGGGAAGAAAGGATGGATTAGTGCGTAGGGATACTCTGTCAGAATGAAATATTAAATAAGGATGCTTGACAGAAAGGGCCTGAAGCTCAGACACTGCCTAGCAGATGTAATGGCCACTAGAAATAAAGTTTTCCATGACAAAAATTTCAATGTGCAACTTGAGGCTGGTTCAAAGGGTGGCAACATCAATTTAGAGAGCAACAGGTTTAAATTCCACGGTGATGTCGGACTTCTGACTGGTGGTCTGATATGAAAAGAACCTTTTAAAAAGGCTTTAGACAGTCTGTGAGCCATAATAGGCGCACCACATTCCTCTACATGATAGTTAGAAATGGCAGCTAACTGTACTCTTAAAGTAGCCGGGGAAGCTCCTTCATGAAATAGTTCAGTCAAGAACTCTAAAACCTTGTTTAACGGAGCTCTAACAGGGTCCAAATGATGTGACTCCGCCCAAAAGACAAAGCGTTTCCACTTACTGGTGTAAGTCTTAGTAGTGGAAACTTTATGAGAAGCCACTAAAATATCTTGAACCGCCGATGTAAGTGGAACCGACCTGGCTAGAAAGGGAAGCGGAGCAGCCAAGCTGCTAGATGGAGAGATTCTAGAGATGGGTGAGGAACTCCTGACGAGTGAGTCAGTAGATCTGGCTCTGGGTCCAGCATCCAAGGTCCCCGAATGCGGTGACGCAATAGAAAGGGGAACCAAATTTGACGAGGCCAGAACGGGGCAATGAGAATAATAGTCCTCTGAAGGTTGTTGGCTTTCTGTAGAAACTTTGCCATCAGGGGAAATGGAGGAAAAGCATACAGGAGACCCGGGGGCCAATCGTGCACCAGCGTCCCTGGGGACTTCCCCTGGAGGGGGTAATAGGGCAAAGTAGCTCCTGCATTTGGCGTTCATTGGAGACGCAAACAGATCGCAGGTAGGCTGGCCCCATTTGCGAAAAATCCTTCCCGCAACTGACTGTTTGAGGGACCACTCGTGAGGCAATAGTATTGCCCTGCTCAGCCTGTCGGCTATGACGTTGGATGACCCCAGGATGTGCGTTGCGATCAGAAAGCGACCGGTGGACTCTGCCCATTGCCAAATTCTCATGGCCTCTCTGCATAGTTGGTAAGACCTGGTTCCCCCTTGCTTGTTTATGTACCAGACTACGGACATGTTGTCTGTCTGAACTGCAATGGTCCCTGGAGGAAGGAGGGGAGCAAAGTGTTGCAATGCCAAAAACACTGCCCTCAACTCCAGAACATTGATGTGCAGATTGTACTCCAGATTGGTCCATTCGCCTTGGACTGTCTGTCCCTGAAAGATGCCCCCCCACCCTATCAGGGAAGCGTCCGTGGTTATCGCCGCTGACGTGCGGGTAGCACAAATGGTCTTCCGCTGGATAGGTTGCAAGTCTGTAACCACCACATTAGATGTGATTTGCATGTTTTCGTTATCAAAATTTCGTGAGTCAGTGGAAGTTGTTGGAATGACCATTGTGCAAACAGAAGCCATTGTAGCACTCTCATGTGCAGTCTTCCCAATGGTATCGCAATGAGAGAAGCTGCCATGAGACCCAAAACTTTCAGAACAATTTTTGCCGGAGACTTTCTGGACGACAGTAGAAGGGAAATGTTGAATTGAAGTGCTACTATTCTTTCTGTAGGAAGTTTTAGAACTAAATGACGCGTATCTAATTCCGCTCCTATGAATAAGATATGCTGTGATGGCTGTAGCAACGATTTTTTGAAATTTACTGAAATGCCAAGGTGTGTACAAAGTTGTAGGGTGTAATCCCTGGCTTGTATCAGTTGACGCCTGGTGGTGGCAGACAGGAGCCAGTCGTCCAGATACGGAAACACCTGGAATCCTAGGCGCCTCAGATGAGATGCTACCACTGCCATGCATTTGGTGAAGACCCTGGGGGCTGTAGTCAGACCAAAGGGCAGGGCTCGAAACTGATAGTGACTGGCTCCCAGCCGGAAGCGCAAATGATCCCTGGACGCCCTGGCCATTTTGATGTGGCAGTATGCGTCCTTCAGATCTATCGAGCACATCCAGTCGTCCTTCCGTAAGAATGGAAGGATCGATTGAAGCGTGACCATTCGGAACTTTTCCTTCTTGACAAAGGTGTTGAGATGGCTTAGGTCCAGAATCGGCCTCCAGTCCCCTGTTTTCTTTGGAACTAAAAAGAACCTTGAGTAAGTTCCGAATCCTATTTGGTCCGCTGGGACTGGTTGGATGACTTTTTTCTAGCAGCTTTGAAATTTCTGTAGCTGCTGGGTCTCGCAGATGGGGTGGTACATCTGGGAGTTTTCTCTTTGGAATGGGTGTGGATAGAAATGGGATTTTGTAACCTCTGGTAACAATGCTTTTACCCAATTGTCTGAAGAGAGGTTTTGCCAGGCCTGAGGGTATAAAGCTGCGACCCCGACTGCCTCCAGAGCAGGACAGTCGGGCCTCCTCTCAGGAGTGCTGAAAAGGTTTGCCAGGGAGATTATCCCTGTCACCTTGGTTTTGCGGACCCCCTCTGCCGCCAGGCGGCGTCTTCCACCTCTGCCCCCTCTGCCTCTAGAGGGGCATCACCCTGTGTGTTTGGGAAAGATCCTTGGGGTTTTGAAACCACATTTTCCCACCACGTTGCCCTTTGGGGTACGGTCTGGAAGGGTGGAAAACGGACTCCGACAGCAGACAGAGTCTTTCCCTCCTGTTCACACCGGTAAGGGTCTCCTTTACTTTAGGGCCAAAAAGTGTGGCTCCGTCAAATGGGGCGTTAGTAAAGGAAGACTTGAAGGCTTCCGCAAACGAACATAAGCGCATCCAGGATTGCCTACGAAGAGCAATCGCTGAAGCCGCTGCCCTACTCGATCCTTCGGCTGCATAGGATATCAGCCTCATGGACGAGTTTACAATGGATGTAAGGGTGTTGAGATGCGCTGTAACTCTCTCTGAAACAGCGGCATCTGTAGTACCCTGGAGGGTATCTCCCAACTCTTTGACTAGATCCCTCTGTAAACGTGTAAAATGAGTCAAATAGTTCAGGGAATGCATAGAGAAAGCCGCTGAACTGAAAATGCGCTTCCCGTATCTGTCCATGGTCCTAGAATCTTTGTTAGGTGGATGGACAGATGAGGAAGACTCCGACATCTCCTTTTCGTGGCGCTGCCACCACCATGGCGTCTACTGGAACTCCTTTGGTGAGGTAAGCCTTGTCCTGTGGTGCCGTAATGTACTTATTTGGCTTCCTAGGGACTGGTTCCACCGTGTCAGGAGTCTCCACGCCTTCGAGCAATTAATTCCATTAACTCATCAAAGGGCGGAGTGACCCAGGAGGAGGAAGGGCGAGCACCAAATGCCTTCAGCAAAACTGACTCATCCTCAGAAGGGGAGGGCTTGCCAGTCACCTCTCTGTTTTAGGATCTCCAAGATGTCAGAAAAGAGACATCCTCTGAAGGTGACTTAGGGGACCCTTCTGACTCATCTAAGTCAGTATCAGATGTCAAGGATTCTTGTGGAGAATCCAAGTGTCTCCTCTTACACAGTCTTTTCCTAGGGACTTCTTCGTGGGGAGCATCCGAAGAAGCCTCCGAGGAAGAGGGGGCACCCTCCAGGGGTGGCTGAGACACTGGTGCCCGATGCTTGGACGTGGTCGTGGGTGCAGAGGAGGATAACGGTCCTTTGTGGGGAGGAGAAGCTGTACCTGCTGATGTGGTTGTCTGGGTAGACAACACCTTCCTCATGAGGTCGAAGGCCCCGGGTCCCGAGTCGAGGTATCTCCCGGTTCCGAAGAAATGGGAAGAATCCCCGAAACAGGAACCGAAGGCACCGACCCCGAGGACGGAACCGAGTCGATCCGTGCCGAGGCCCCGAGAGGGAGCGTCGGAACCGAAACATCGGTCCGACTCTCGGTCCCGGAACCAAGGACGGATCTTCGGCCCCGAGACTCCAGTACCGGATCGGATGGAGTCGAGGTGAATGGTGCCGACCGAGAAAAAGACGGTTCTGGCACCGAGGGCTCCACAATCATCAGTTCAGCTTCTTCCGGCTCCGAAGACTGGACAGATCTCGGAGGAGGAACAGATGGAGATAGTGGCAGGCCTTCAAGTCTCGACATCAACTGAGAGGAGACCGAGATAAGCTTGGATAGGGCCGTATGCTCCATCAATTTCTGCACCACACGGTCCACATCGGTGTCGGAAAGGGGCCTGGAAGAACGAGTCGAAGGGATCGAAGACGGAGCCGACCTCAACAGAGTCGGTGGAGGGAGCTCCGTCACCGGTTCCAAGACTCGAGGCTCGAAACTGCCAACAGTTGAACACTCGGCCCCGAAGTCTGTGGAACCGGTGATCTAACTATACCCGAAGAGCTCGGAGCTGATGACTTGGGCTCCGAGACTTGGATGCCTGGTCTGAAGCATCCAGAGCCTCCTGGAAAGAGGGTTTCAACAATCCTCTATCCATCAGTTTCCTGCGCCTATCTGTCATGACCCTCCCACTAAAAGAGTGACAAATAGAACAGTCCTCTTGTAAGTGGAAAGGGCCAAGACAGTAGACACAGGAACTGTGGTTGTCTGTGACCGACATCTTTTGGCCACACTGACAACGTTTGAAGCCAGATTTCATTTTCTCAGACATAATGAAAAGAGAAAGAGACAGTCCAGTCCAGTAATAGTCAATCCAGGTAACAAAATGTCAAATCCGGTATTTTGTAAGTCCGATTGTCACTTGCTTAAGAAAAGCAAGACTACAAAAATTTTAGTCAGTAGACAAAACGTGATCCAAGTAGGGGTGGTAGGCCCCGAAAAACTCTATACCAGTTAGTTAAACTAAGTTAAACTAATCTAATGGTACCGAGAATTCTGCTCTACTCACACACCGTACACTAACTTTCAATAACTATAGATCTTAAAGAAGTTCTTTGAAAATTTAACCAAAATAGATAAAATCTTATCTGTAAAAAGCCTCGAGCTAGCCTCCAGCGATGCGTATGCAGCAGCGGCAAACTAGATCTGAGGTAAAGGCAGAGGGGGATTGTGGGTATTAGATGTCCTCGAGCTTCTTCTCGATGCAGAGCTTGCAGTCGGCCGGCACGGAGCCGAGGATCGGCTCCGAACCCATGTGTAAGAACAAAGGCGAGATTGAACACTCTCACATTTAAGTTTTATGATAGAAATGATTAGTTATATCAGGGGCTTTTTCTACAGGTGAATAACTGGGAAAGAAGTTATGGAATATAGTTCTGCATAAACAAATGTAACACTGTTTTTTTGGAAAGCATATTCCAAGACAGCCATTATAATTTCAAGGTATGCAGCTATCTGAGGTGGGTATGGTATGCAGCTATCTGAGGTGGGTATATACATATATATATATATATATATATATATATATATATATATATATATATATATATATGAGGATTTAGGTATTTCAATTACTTAAAATTTTTATTTCACTAAACAGGATGACTTGGTTTCAAAAGTCAATAAGCAGCTTGGAACATTGCTGAGAAACCTGGTCCATTTATACAAAACATTCATTAGTGCAGTTTTGAGTACAATGTTTTCATCATTTACAATACTAACCAACTCATTAGTCTAGAATCATTACAGAAAACGTTCTCTAAAAGAATTAAATGTGTCAAATTTATACTGTGAAGACATGTAGAAGATTGAGCTTGTTTGCTTTTCAGTACAGATAACTTAGAGGTAAGCAAATTTTCACACAGAAGGCATTAAATGGCTTAGACATTAATGACAGCAGAAAAACAAGCATTCAAATTGTGATTACAAAATAGAGAGTCATAAAATGGGAATTATGGTTCCTACATCACACTAAAACTGCCAATACTTTGGAATAAACTACCATTGTTTATATGGAAGCCAACTTCTTTAACTAAACGTAGATAAATGGAAGGGTAACTGGGTATAAGACTCATCTTTCAGGAAAAGTGTGCTCTTTGTTGGCCTTAGGGCCTGATCACAGAACAGCGAACATAAGCTGCTTATGCCAGTGATATTAAAGAACGAACATATTCTTTCCTTGACTGTAACATATCCAGGGGTCTATACTGTAACAAGATAAAGGATGTATATAAGCAATATAATGGATCTTGGGCTGCTAGGTGCAGAAAGTACAGTTGTGTACAATTACCATAAATGTAGATGTTCAAGTGTATTCACTGTTGCAGTCATCACCTATGGGTTATCCCTGCTGTGGTAGCCCTCGGCCGGCCAGAATACCAGAGTCAATGTTTTTCTGCACCAGCCGCTGTCACTTGTTGACTGACATTAGGTCATCAGTGCTATAAAGCAAGGCAGCCAATGCTATTACATCAGTTTTTCTTACCCTAACCAGTCAGAAGCCCAAGTAAATACGGTAAAGTGGTCCTGGTGGCTAAAAGCCACCGTAAGCTTATGATGCCCTAAGGAAAGAGGATATAAGGGGGAGGGAGGGAGGGAAACCAGGACTGCAACAGTGAATACACTCGAACATCTACATTTATGTTAAGTTACACAACTGTACTATGTTCTTCATGTTTCACTGTTGGCAGTCATCATCTGTGGGAGGATTCCCAAATCTGAGGAGAGGGGTAGTAGGATTAGTGAGAGACCTAGGCATGGGTCAGCATGCCCTGCAGAACTGCAGAGGCAAACCCTGCCCTAGCCTTAGAGTAAAGAGGTAGGTGGGTAATGCTTTGTGAAGGTATGGACAGAAACCCAGGTGGCAGCTTCCAAGATGTCTCTGATGGGAACTCCTCTGAGGAATGCTGTGGAAGTAGAGGCTGCCCTAGTGAAAAGGGTACAAATAAACTTAGGGGTGGTTTCCCATGTAATCTGTAGCAGAAATGGATACAGTGCGATATCCATTTGGAAATGGTTTGCTTGGAAATGGGTTTCCCCTCTGCCCCTATGACAAAGTTGACAAGAAGTTTGTCTGTTTTCCTGAAGGATTTAGTATGGTCCAGGTAGTACCCGAGCTGTCTGTGCATGTCAAGTGAATGCAAAATTCTTTCCCCTTAGTTTTGAGGGTTAGGAAAGAAGGTGAGTAGATGTATGGCCTGGTTGAGACTCACATTAGATACCACCTTGGGCATAAAGAAGGGATTAGTCCTCAGGGAGACCCTGTCTGCATGGAAAATGATGAAGCGCTCAATGGCCATCAGTGCCTGAAGTTCTGAAACCATTCTGGCTGAGGTGATAGCTAGTAGGAAAGCAGTCTTCCAGAAGAGGTATCTCAGTTCTGCTGAAGCAGCAGGTTTGAATGGTGTTAAGGTTAGTTTTTCCAAAACATAACTCAGGTCCCAGGCTGGCTTGGGTGGCCTTCTGGGAGGTCTGATATTAGAAGCCCCTCTGAGGAATTGTTTAATCAATGGATGCGAGAACAGGGGCTGATCTGTATCAAAATGAGCTGAAATGGCTGAGGAGTGGATTTTAATAGAAGAGAAAGAGAGGCCACTATTGAGCAACTCTGCTAGGTAGTTCAAGATAAGAGGGATGGAAGGTTGTGAGAAATTGCCCCCTCTGGATTGGCTCCAGGAGCAGAATCTTTTCCATTTCCCTGTGTAAGAATTTCTGGTGCTGGGCCTTCTGACCTCTGATAACGTCTAGGACCTGTTTGCTTAACAGGGGCCCTCTGTTTGCCTTTACAGTACTATCCATGCTGACAGTTTGAGAGTTTGCAAGTCTGGGTGCCACATTCCCCCACCCCACCTGAGTCAAGAGGTCTGAGATCAAGGGAAGCTGCCTGGGAGGCTGTAATTTCAGGATGCACAGTACGGGGTACCAACGCTGTCTGGGCCAATCTGGAGCAAAGAGGATGGCCTTTGGTCTCTCCTTACTTATCTTGATCAGTACCTTGGGAATAAGAGGCAGAAGAGGAGGGAAAGCATACACAAAGAGGAAGTTCCAGGGGAAGGTCAAGGCATCCATCTTCCATGCTAGGTGCTGATACTTCCTGGTACAGAATCTTTTCAGCTGGTGGTTGTGGTGCGAAGCAAGGAGATCTACCTCCAGAGTTTCTCCACACCTGAGTGACTTGCAAAAAGGTTTTTCCATGGAGCTGTCATTTGTGGGGGTCCAGTAAGTTTCTGCTTAAGTGGTCTGCCAGGGTGCTGTTGATCCCTGGTAGTTATTGGGCTATTAGGTGTAATCTCAAGAAAGAGGCTGTTATAGGTTCATAGGAAGGTACTAGGCTACTGGCTCAAGGGCCTAAGTAAGCCTAGCCAACAAGGTTCCCTGGCTTTTGCCACCCAAGAAAGTTATTTTCCTGTGCCCCTGTCAAGCAGAGCCACAGAAGTGATCCCCAGGGTGAATTTCCTATTTCCCATCCTCTCATCAAGATTTTTCCTGAAGAGTGCTAATGAGGAACTCTGCTTGACATAGATGGGTAGTTTGTTCCAGAGTATGGGAAATCTCTGGGACAGGAATCTATCCCTCCAGCATGTTCTGTTTATTGTGGTGACAAGGTTTAGGTCTCTAGAGTGTGTAGCTCGGAGGGATTGGGTTTTCTTTAGGTGTAGCATGTCCAACAGCTCTGGGTTTGACATAGCTTTGTATGTTGGGCAGAGATCACCTCAGAGTAGGCGATATGCTATGGAGTAAAGCTGGAGTTTTTTGAGACGGTCAGTGAAGGGCATCTGTTTGAGTCCGGTAATCCTCTTTGTGAAGTACTTCTGCGGACTTTCCAGCTTTTGCAGAGGTCTTGTGAGGCACATTCCAAAAGGGGCACTGTACTCTATAATGGGTCTAATCTGAGCTGAGTATAGGGGAACAATGACCTCTTTTTTTCCTGGATGAGAGCCCTTTTGTGATGAAGTGTGGCACATAGAAGGATTTCCTGACTACTGTGGCGATGTGATTATCAAAGGAGAGACTACTGTCCACCTGAGTCCCAAGCTCTCAAACATTCGGTGTTAAGTAGACTGCCACCTATGTGGTAGTTCATGGGTACAGAGTTTTTACCAAAGGGGATGATGATGCACTTTTTGGTGTTGAGCTTGAAGCCATGGCTCTGACACCAGTCATCTGTCTCACTGAGGCTCTTCTGTAGGATGTCCACATCATTTGGGGACTCTACTATGGCCCCTAATTTGCAGTCATCTGCAAGTTAGCCAGAGACCTTCTGTGTTAGCCTGTACCTCACAGAAGTAGATACTAAACAGAAGATGACCCAGGACTGAACCCTGTGATACTCCACTTGTCACTGGTTTGAAGTCAGATTTGGAGTTTTACAGTGTGGGTTTTGTCAGTGAGCCATATGGCAACCCATCTTGTGACGTAGGGATTTATACCTAGTTTAGTGAGTTTATCTAAAATTCCAGAATGGGGGATGGTGTCGAAGGCCTTGGCTAGGTCAAGATAAGCAGTGTGAACCACCTTACCCTCGTCTATGGCTTTGGTGACTGCTTCAAAGAAGTCGATCAGGTTCAGAAGGCATGATCTGACTTTCACAAACCCGAACAGGGTGGGGTCCAGAATTTGGAGATTACCAATGTCTTTGTTTATGAGTTTGATGATGATACGTTCCATGACCTTGCAGACCAGGCTCATCAGACTAATAGGGCAATAGTTCCTAGGGTCCATGGTGGCTCCTCCTTGTGGAATGGGATAACTGCTGCTGTGCGCCATTCAGTGGACACTACGCCTGACGTGACGCTATTGAACATGATGCTTAGGTGGGGAGCCAGTTTGTTCTGAAGTTCGTGCAAAATGCACCCTGGGATATTGTCTGGTCCCATGGATGCTGTGTTCTTGGCTTTAGAGAGTGCAGTTTTTACCTGCGTAGTTGTGATTACAGGGACTCTGCACTCTTCTGGTATAGATATGGGCCCTTTAAGAGGGTGAGAGGGGAGTAATATCAGTTGGTTCTGTAATTTTCGTGCCATTGTGCTGTAACTCAGAGCAGATCTGGGTGTTGCCATTGAGATTCTTGACATAGCTCCAGAATGCTTTGTGGCTGTCCTTAGAATCAGTGGTGATTTTGTTTTCATAGGTAGCTTTGGAGGATTTTATGAGGGATCTCAGCTTCTTACTGAAGCTGACCAGAGAACTCCTCCACTCATGGGATTTTACTCTCTTTTGCATCAGTTTCTTCCTTTTGTTGTAGAGTTTGTTTATGGCAAGGAAATACCAGATTGGCTTCCTTTGTTTTTGGAGGATGGATCTTGGTTCTGTTAGGGATGGCACGATCCATGCACTTGTGCAAGTGCTTATAGAGTGCATTTGTGTAGGATTCAGCAGTCGTAGCTGTTTTGTCCATCTGCATGGGTGTCATGAAGTTCGCCATTTCTGTCTTGAAAACATGAAGTTGGCTTTGGAGAACATTTTTACAGTGTATTCTTTAATAGGAGGTTGGGGCGGGATGTGGACATCTATGGTTATTAGCTTGTGGTCGGATCTGACCAGCGAGGAGTTGACTTCAAGTGTGGCACACTGGTCACTCATTTTGGTAATGACTAGGTCTAGGATATTGTTGCCCCTGTTGGGGGTGTGGATAAGTTGATCCAGGGCATTGGAATTTATGAATCTCAGAAAGCAGTGAACGAAAACTTGGTACATGAGGAGTTTTCCCAGTTAATGGTGGGGTAGTTGAAATCACCCATTATTAGGGTGTTTGGTTGAACCCTAATATTTTCCAGTATATCAAGAAAAGAGGAGTGGGAATCATGGGGCACGGTGGGGGATCTGTAGCAAGCTACAATTTGGATTGCAGTTTTGCCCAGAGTTAGTTGCACTTGGATAACCTTGAATGCATTATGTTGGGCAAGTAGCCAGGAGGCGTAGATATCCTTAATGAACATAGACACACCTCCCCCTTTGGTGTTCCGGTCCAGGTTAGACGGCAGACAGGTGTGGTATGAGTTTTAGCCTGGTAATGCAGGGGTATTCTCTGGGGTCTTGAACCAAGTCTCAGTTACTGCATAGATAACTATGTTCTCCATTTTAAGGAGTGCCTCGAGTGAGTGCATTTTGAGGTTTAGACTTCTAACATTAAGTAGCATTACCCTCAGTTTTTGCTTGCCTGCACCTGTTACGGTGGTGAATTTGTCATTTGAACCTTGCCTAGAAAAGGCACCATAGGGGCGGCAAGATCCTTAGCCAGTATCCGGAATCCCAGGGGCAACAGGTGCAGGCCATCTCTGGCAAAGCATCGTAGTCTGTCGACCATGTCATCCCAGGCACACAGATACTGGATCCCCTTAGAATGACACCAGAAGCTTAGCCAATTGTTGACGTCAATCATTTTGTCCTTGTACTGCTGTATCATTGTGAGCGATGGCAGGATGCTACTCAGGGCTACGGTCATACCTGCCTGGGCTACAAAATTGGAGAGCTCTTCAATGTCTCTTTTCATGCAGTTCAGGGAGGTACTTCTCTGGTCGTTCACATCAACATGGATAATGACAGAATTATATTTGTACTTGTGGAGTGATCCGAGTGCGTGAGTTATGTGGCGGATCCCGACACCCGAAAGGCAGCTGAAAGTAACCTTCTCCTTGTTTAGTCTGGTGAGTGGGACATCAGTGTGCCTGACTATAGAGTCACCTATGCCTAGTGTGTTGGGTACATTGTTTTGCCGTAAGGGTTGTGGTTGAGTGGCACACTGAGTCTGTGGGCTATGTGTCATTTGGGTTGTGTTGGGGGGGTGGAGGCTGCTTGCGTTTCTGCTTTGGAGGTCTCTGTTGCTTTGGCAGATTATTATTGAGAGCCTCCGTGAATGTTTTTGTGTTTCTATGTATGGATTTTGGTGGTGTAGGTTTAAGTGAGACTATGTGATGAGTGTGGTGTGGTGCAAGTATTTACCTTCTCCTCTTGACTGTCAAGTTCAGTCTTGGTTGGAGAGAGCTTTGCCTCCAGTTTGGCTAGATAAGTGCATCTCTCACAGGTTGTGGTGTTGGGTGGTAGGAGGAGAGGGCTGTCTGTGTACATGAGGCAATTGCTATATTGCCCCAAGATGCCCAAATTCATCAGGTAGACAGGAGAGAACACTGGGAGCTGTCCCTTGGACATGCCTGAATAAATATTATTTGCTTCTAGACAAGTGAGGAAAGTAAGTACAAGAGCTGTTTTCCACTAAGCAAGTGAGGAAGGTAAGTACAATTTTCCTCTAGGTAATGAGTAAGGTTGAATGCTGTAGCAATTTGTAGCTTATTTAGCACTTACAAGTTCTGAGCAAGTGCTGAGCATGAAGAAGCAAATCCAAGTGCTAAAACTAAGAAACTGGCTAGTTCTAAGGGGAAAAAAATGAAGAGCGACCTTTATGGTGCCAGGAATGGTTTAACCCTATCGAAGCAGTGCTGCGCGGTGCGCAAATACGGGTTTTTAACTCAAAGTTGAAAGGGATAAAAACTGGCCCAAAATGGCCAATAAGGTTCATTTCATAGCTGGAAACCACTCCTCTTGCGACAGATAGGCTGTTCAATGCTTACAACTCTCACTGATAAGCAGAAAGACTTCCCACTACCACAACAATGTCTGGACAACTCAAACACAAACTAAAGTCCTGAAACCAACAAATCTGGGATCTGGAGTATTCTACTATAGGAAAGGGTGGGAAACCAGCAGTACAGATAGTATTTTTTTTTGTGAAATTAAACCGGAAAAAAAATGCAATTTAAACAGTAAATATACACAGAAAAGGCTGTTGCACTTGAGTGTGATGCCTACAGTAGTGAATGCAGTTTAAATGATTAATTTTAAGCTGAAAATCAAAGTGCACACAGTAAAATGATTTAACAGTAAAATGCAGCAGAAGTAACAGCACCACAGTAAAAACGGCTTTTAAAGTGCGATAAGCAGAAACAGTCACGAAAAAGCCACTAAGATACTTAGAATCAGAAAAAAGTCTCTCCTCCTTGTTCTGTCAGCCAGAGGTTCATGGCTAGCCTGCACAGATTGTAAGACTGGCTCCCTCCATGTTTGTTGATGTACCACATTACTGTGGTGTTGTCTGTTTTGATAAGGAGAACCCCTATCCTGAGATGGGGTTTGAAGGATGTCAGAGCCTTTTGTACTACCATCATTTCTTTCTGGTTGATGTGTAAGGGAAGGTGCTGGGCATCCCAAAGATCTTGGGTGCACCTGCCTGCTAGGTGAGCACCGCAAGCAATGTCTGAGGCGTCGGTGGCGATGGTCTGCTCAGATGGGCAGAGGATGAAGGAAGACGCTTGATCTTGGCACAGGCCCCTGCCCACCAGAAAAACTCAGCCCTTATACAGGGGATCAGAGGGAGAGAGGTTCTTTAGATACCACTGAAGTTTTCTCATGTGAAGCCTGATCAGAGGAATTAGGAGGATGCAAGATGTCATGTACCCCAAGACTTGCAGGAACTTCCTCACAGTGAGATGACTTCAGGAAGCCAGCTGGGTAAAGTAGATAGGCAGGAAGCTGTTTTTCTGGGGATAGGAAGGCCATTTGGGATGCTGTGTTCAGCAATGCTCCCAAGAAAATGATCTTCCTGGAGGGTGTTTGCTTTTGATTTCTTCACGTTGATGCTGAACCCTAAAAGGAGATTAGGAGGGTTTTGATAAAGAGGTGGTCCTGGAGCAGCTTTTCTCTGCACCCTGCCTGAATGAGGCAGTGATCCAGATAAGGGTAAATATGTATATTTCTCTGTCTGCAAAATGCTATGGCCGGGGCTAAGCATTTGATGAATGCCCTGGGAGCAGTAGATATGCCAAAGGGTAGCTCACAGAACTGAAAGTATTGTCAGCCTGCTCTGAAGTGCAGGAACTTCCTGCAGGATTCCCTTATGGGGATGTGGAGGTAGGCATATTTTAGGTCTAGGGTCACTAACCAAGCATTTTTTTTGTCAGCACAGGCAGCAGCTGCTGCAAAGTTAGCATTTTGAATTTGAGAACCGCCAGGGAGGTGTACAGAATGGACAGATCCAGGATGGGGCGCAAAGTGCCCTCTTTTCTGGGAACAAGGAATAGTCTGGAATAAAAGCCTTTGCCTGTTTAACCTGAAGGGGCAGGATCTACTGCCCCTTAGGATATCAGAGTTTCGACTTGTTTCAATGCCTCTGCCCACTGACAAGGAGGTAAGTCTGGGTACCCTCTTGGAATTGGGAGTTCATTGAAAGAGAATTTGTATCCCTGAAAAATGATCTTTAAGACCCACTGGTCTTTTGTAACAGAAAGCCAATTTTATTTGCAGAGGGAGAGCCTTCCTCTAGCTTTTGGTGAGTGAAAGGAGGGCAGAGGTGGGAGAGGGAGTCATTGAGAGTTTATGCCATAGAGGGATGGCTTAGAACTCCCTGCCTTTGGGGTGGAAGTGGTCCACTGTTTGGTTCTCTGTTTTCCCTGGGATAGGGGCCTGGGTGGTCTGTCCCTGCAAGGCTTACTTTCCCCCTGTCTGCTAGGTGCAGGAAAGGACCAGTGCTTAGAGGGAAAATTCCTCTGAACTTAGGAGGTTGTACCTGAAAAAAATATATTACTGTTTGCATAGATTTTGCTTCGTCTTCCACCTTTTTAAGCACCTCTTCTGCTTTTACTCCAAACAAGCAGTCCTCATCCAAGGGGGCATCAATTAATTTAGACTGGACATGACCAGGGAGAGGTTGTTCCTTTAACCCATGCATGTCTAATGACAAATCCCAACACTGCTGCCCTGATTGAGGCTTCTAGGGTGTCATATCCACAGTGTAATGAGTGTTTGGCCACCTGACAAGTAGAGTGCAGTAAATCTGCTATTTCGAATTGGCACAGTCAGGAAAGGTTGAAAGTTTTTGCTTTAATAGTTCCAAAGTACGCTGTTGATATTTTAACATATGGAACTGACAGTTCAGTGCTCTGATAAACTCAGGTTGCAGAGGTGCATACATTTTTACCCCATCTGTCCAGAGCTTGGAATCCTTGTCAGAAGGAATAGGATTCTTAGCAGAACTACCCTTAGCTCCTTTACGTCCCTATGTAATGACCTCCAGGTCTGCAGCAGGATTTCTGTACAGGTACTTGTGAAAATCTGGTACGCTGTAGTACCGGTCAGGTTTAGTAGGAGTAGGTGGGTGGTGTCAGGGGCTAACCTGGATTCATGGAAAACATCATCCACCACCTCTAAGATAGGGGGGGGGTGACCAAGGGTCTGTGTTGGGGCAGGTCTAGAAACTCTCCTAGTCTTTTCTTAGACTGAGGGAAGTCCTGGGATTCCCAGTGGAAATGTTCACTGGGGGTGTGAAGGGTTACCCCCAAAGGAAAGGTCTTCTGGTGGGGAGGCAGAAGGAATGGATTACTCTGCATCTGAATCCTCATAAGCAGTCAGAGGTTGTTGTTCCTCTTCAAAATCTGAATAATCAGATTCCTCAGAATCCTGTTCTGTCAGAATTTCAGGAGAAGGGTGTATTTTCCTTTTAGACATTGTGGCCTGACTGCCCCTGATAAGGGCGATAAGATCCTTCCCCATTTTAAGCATTTGGGCTTGGGGTGGTGGAGAAGGAGTAAGATGGTGGCTAGAGGTAGATTTTCTAGGAATGGCCTGGCTTCTATGCTTAAGAGTATCCATCGATCTGAGAGAAATGGTAGTCAGATGAAAAGACTTTTTTTGTCTAGATTCGGTAGTGCGAAAGGCCTCCTAGGAAGCCGGTGCCTGGGTTGCGGCTATGGACTCAACCCAGGTAGAGACTACCAAAGGCCCGGAAGACGAAGGAGATTTCTGCAGCATACCAGACTCCGAAAGGGTCTCGGTAGAGGCCTACGTAGATATCGTATCAGGCATCAGGGGCTGCAAAAGCTCCTCACTGAATTCAGGAGAGCTGATGACCTGCTTAGCGATAGTCTCATTGGAAGGCTTAGCCTTGTATGGTCTGTCTCTATCTTTATCTCTATGTATTTTCAGAATGTCTACAGACTGTTGGCTGCCATTTCGGAATGCAATGATGAAAGACGAAAATACCAGTCTACAGCACGATGAATAGTTCTTGCATTAAAAAGGGCAAAGAACATGCAACAGGGGACAACATGGTCAGGGCCTAAACAAGTGACGCAATAAGAATGGAAGTCTCGGTGTGGGATCGGCTTTCCACAGGTGAGACAATTAACTTTTTTGGACATCGGTTAGTGCAAGAAAAAAGGATCTCCAACAAAGACTTTTTCAGCTGTAATTCAAACTGTGGTAGTGACCGATTGGTACACTTGTGAACTGCTTCTGCTATGGGCTCCACGGCAAGAAAGAGTGATGTAATGGCATCGGCTGCCTTGCTTTATAGCACCGACGACCTGACGCCATTCAACAAGTGACAGCGCCCGACGCAGAAAAACACTGACACTGGTATTTGGGCTGGCCGAGGGCTACCACAGCAGGGATAACCCACAGGTAATGACTGCAACAGTGAAATACGAACATGTACAAGTGTGCTGATCATATGTGTATTGAAATATAATTTACCCTGTTTTTATCCGGGCCGAAGTACACATTAATGTTCTTAATCTATGCTGCAGTCAAGGGATTCGTTTTGGCTAAGAAAACACACAGTTTTGCAGTATTTAGAAACAGCAATGTATTTATCAGCAAAGCTACAGTTGTCCATCACCAACAACAAGGCTACAGTTGCAGGTAATTAAACTGGAAACGAATGAAGAATGTGCTCAGAGAATTTAGTAATGATGATTAAAATTTAAAGTGGAACTGGCAAGCAAGTTGAGTGAAAAACGAAAGTTTGACACAGAGAAGTAAATACCTTTAGCAGTTACTTGTGTCCCTGGGCAGCCTTAGAACCTATATATTAAACACAACAGTGCAGGACTTACTTTACTCACTTAAGGGTAGCAAGTGAACTTTTTTATTAAGGCTAAAAATCAGTTAACAGAAAGTATGCAAGCTGGTTCTTTTTTCATATGTGGGAGGGAAACAGACAGGACAATGGCAAACTATTATGTGCAGGGAGAAACACAGGCATAGCATGCTCTTCACAGCATGAGTAAACTGGACTTTAGAACAGATAAAACCTGTTTGTGTAGCTATTTGGGGCAAATGCCCCAATACGAAGAAATAACTTCCGTGTATAAAGTTTGTTTGGTATGAGCTAAATGGGGTTGGGGAGTTTAAAATGCATTTACTTTCTTATTTCTTGAGCATTTATATTGATGCAGAGTGCCTGGGAAATATGTCATGGGTTCAAACAAAGATGAGTAGCCGACCAAACAACCACATATTCAAAAGAACTTCCATACAGGCTATGTGAAAGTAACAAATTATTTCCAGAATGAGTGCCTTATCAATTTTATTATGGAATGTCAATGAAAGTCCAGGTATAGACTAAATGCAAAGATCACTGATTTATATTAAGATGACCAAGGTACAAATACCAATTTTATATACTTTTACAGGAGACATAGTGGGACTGAAATGAGCATGAGGATTTGAAAAGAAAGGAATTCAAAATGGATATTCTGCAGATTGTCAGAGACAAAAGAAAAATGGTAATTAGGGGGTTACTGGCAGGGAAGGATTAGATTAGCGTGCATTTATATTCCACCTAGGAATACTATTCTGAAGCTTAAGAGAATTTGGAGAAAATAATTTGCTTTTAAAAGGGAATGGTGTTTATGGGTGGGAACTGGAAATTGTTTACAATAGTGAGGATGCATCAGAGGAACCTAGAAGGAGAAATGTAGCAAAAGGTAGACTTGTGAAGAAATTTATCATATCTGGAATGGAAGATGTGAACTTAATAGTGGGAGCTCAGACAGAATTTACATATCTCCCACGTACAAAAACTAGGTTAGATTGGCTAGAAACTGAATTTCAAAAGGACATGGGTAGTTAATAAAAAACTCTGAAACACATCCAATAACTATTTAAAATCATGCATCAATAAAGACTAAGATAAAGACTTAGGGTATTGAAGCAAAAATGAGACACTGGTGCTTTCCTACTAAAATGAGACACTGATACTCTCCTACTTATTTAACAGCAGAATAGTACTTAAGGAATGGGTAGTGGAAATTATTTGAGAGGTAGAATGGAAGACTGACATTTCTTCAGAAGGACAGCAAGGGAATGGGATAAAATAGAGAGTTCAGCATATGCTAGAAATATGACAGACATATGGGAAAAAGTACAGCTGTGCAAGTAAATGGTGATTTATTTCAGCATCTACTGTTATGGTATCCAAGTTCTATGGGATATATCCTGCCAAGCCTTCATTTAGGCACACATTCTTCTGCTTTTATACTGGTACTCTTATGACTCCTCAAATGTACAGATGTGAGGAAGGTACCCTTCTCCCAGGATTGATAACAGTGGCTCTCCCTTGCCTTTCAATGATACACCAACAGCCACAGAGGAAGTGTCTAAACCCCCATCCACAGCTGCTGCGTGGACTACACCAGCAGGACCCAAAGAAAAATAAATAAATGGCCCGAGGAACTAGCTTTAGCCACAGCAGAGTCACCTCCTGTGGCTAAAGCATTTTATCAGACTATTGTGGTGGCAAAGGCTGGCGCCCCATTCCTGGGGAAGCCTTGCAGCAGTAGTCAGTAAAACAGGTTAGTACTACAAAAGTATCTTTTTCCACATTAAAACACAGCAAAAAACACTGATCCCGACCCCAAGAGAAATATAAATTTTATCCATTTTTTTTGTAGAGAAACTCATTTCAAAATTTTTTTTTTTTACCACAAAAGTAAAACAGTAACTCTCCCATTTAAAAGTGAATAAAAGTCAAATGACAGTCAATAAAAACACTTTGCCCCGCCTAAAACATATTTAAGCTTCACAGAAACAAAGTTTTCTGGACAACAAGTAAAGTGGAAGCTTTTTGTTGCTGTTGTTGAAGGGCACTTGTATGCACAGCAATACAGCAAAGTAAGCAGACCTTCAATCCTTGTATGACTTGGTCAGATTCATAGATTAGTACTAGGCTAACTGTCCTCATGGGCCATTTTTTTAAGCCTAGCTAATTACCCCATGTGAGAATCAAACCCTACACCTTGTGTTTCTAAGGTAAGCACATTAACCATTATGCCAGCCTCCCACCCTTAAATTTAGCTAACTATTGGTTTGAACGTGTGGAAGGTGCTCTGAAGGATTTGGAAGCTGGCCGACTGTTAAATCCTTGGCAGTATTCAACCCATATAGAGAAGGCTACTGCAACAGTGATCAAATGAAGAAGGAAGGAGAATTTCACAGAAAGAGGGGGAGCAATTACTGGGAGCTAAAGGGAAAACAAGGAAGCATTTGAATAATATGCATGAGTTTAGAATTATTTGACAACTCCACAGCACAAAAACTCAACACAATGGCATAGGTAACAAGTCAAAAGGGTTGTTGCCAAACTTAGGAGTTTATGAGAAGAAAACTAATCAGAGATCCTATAGCAGTATTAGAGATACTGCAGAAATTCTACGCAAATATGTATAAAGTAGAGAAATGAGGAAACGAAGAAAAGGCACAAAGGGAAATAATTATGGAAGACTTAAATATGCCAACAGAAGATAAGGTTCAAGAAATACTAGCCAAGACATGAAGAGGTGAGATCAGGGTTGCCAGATTTCCGACTGGCCAGGTAGGGACAAAGTGAAGACTTTAAAGGTCTTCTACGCTAGGTCTTTTAATGCAGACCATCAGAGTTCCGCATTAAACAAAAGTAGATTTGTGTTCATTTTATTTTTTGATTGGCCAGGGGCAATCAAAAATAAATAAACACGGAGCTACTTCTGTTTAATGCAAAACATCGCAGTTCCGCATTAAACAGAAGTAGCTCTGTTGTGCGATTTTTTGATTGGCCCGTATACCGGTATACGGGCCAATCAAAAATCGCTAAACACGGAGCTACTTTTGTTTAATGCGGAACATCGCAGTTCCGCATTAAACAAAAGTAGCTCTGTTTTGCAATTTTTTGATTGGCCCATATACCGGTATATGGGCCAATCAAAAATCACTAAACACGGAGCTACTTCTGCTTAATGCGGAACTGCGATGTTCCACATTAAACACAAAAGCTTCCGTGTTTAGCGATTTTCGATTGGCCCTTATGCCGGTATACGGGCCAATAAAAAAAAAAAAAAACAAAGCGGAGGCTGCCCGGGATTTAAACTGGCAGTGTGGGACTCGGAATCAGGCTGCTGATCTCAGGACAGTCCCGCTCAAATAGGGACATCTGGCAACCCTGGGTGAGATAAAAATGCTGATGTATAATCGATCAACAGGGGAAATCCCCAGAAACAGAAAGCATTCCTGTAGAAGTCTGGAACTTAGGAGGGGAGACCAAGATAAAGATCTGGAAGGTTTTAAAATGAGGGACAGTGTCAGCATTTTAGAATAAAGGTGTGATGTCTGCATTACTGAAAAAGACTTGAGATCAAGCTTCACATAGACCAATTTTAATTTTAAATCATAATTATAAAGTGATCTACCAAAAAAATGGTAAAGACATTGCCAAAACTGATAGATATGGAACAATGGGGCTTTGTGGAAGAGAGGCAAACATATGACATTACTAGAACAATGATCATCCAGAGTGAAGCAGAGTTTAACTGCTATTGTTGATGGGCAGTGATGCAAAGATGTGACAGAATCAGCTGGGAATGTAAGAATAGGGCAAAGGTAACATTTGCATTCCTTGAGAGAACAGTAGGTTAACTATGAGACTAAATGAAGAGTTGGAGACAAGAATTAAGATGTTAATGTTTCTCTCCAACAAGATGTGTTTTGAACAAAGGAACCAGGCAAAAGTGCCCTCCTCCCTTGTTTGTTTTATATTTAACAGTCATTGGAAAAGAAAATAAGGGACTCTCAAATTCAAGAATACAAGTGATATGACAATCAAGAAACTCCAGCTGTATTCACATAAGATGTGTTGTACTTGATGAATCCAAAAATATGCCATTTCAGTGTTGTGAACATTTTGAGACTGTTCTTTTCAGGGTACAAAATAAGGAAAGTTGACCATGTAACCTACATAAACTGATCCGGCAATACAAAAAAAAGTGGTGCAGCTGTAGCATTGTCACCTCACAGCAAGAGGTTTTCCAGTTTGAATCTCAGCTGGGGTGCCTTCTGTGCAGAGTCTGCACGTCACCCCTGCGTTCATGTGGGTTTCTTCCGGGTGCCCCAGTTTCCTCCCACGTTACAAAGGCATGCATCTGGAGCATTTCTCATTGCCCCCCCATGAAAATAACACCCATATTTACGAGGGAGCGAGAAGATGAAGTATTTAGACATATGGATTAAAAAGGCTTTTACTATGGTAGCTAAGGATATGTGGGGACAGACTAAACAAAATATAACAAAACCAAAGAAGCCTTTATTCCGTGGATTAGCTCTTGGCTGCTGTGTCCCCCTGGCTTCAGCATCCTATACCACTCTCTCAGTCCTGCTTGTCCTGAACTAGGGTATGAGAATCTGGCCTGTCCGAAGACCAAAAACCGTACCTAGTGGTCTCTCCCTGAACTAAAGAATAGAGCCAATCCTCTCCCCAAGCCTCATTCTCTCAAGGAAACAAGAAAAGTATGTGTTCTTTAACTACTGTGTTAACAGAAGCTTGAATAACATATTTCCATGATATTAAAGTCTGTTCCCCAGCCAGGACAGCCAGCTGCCATAATCTAATCTTCTCTTTTCCTAAACTTCCACAGATTACCCTCCGGTAGCCTTTGTAGCAAACTCCTGTTTTCCCTCCCTTACTCCTAGATCTGCCAATACTCTTGTGAAGCTTTGGTTGCATTTTATCCTTGTCCACTAGATGACATCCTGCTCCTTGTATTACTTGCCTTGAACATCTATCCCTCTGTCTTGAAACATATTTATCAGGCAACTTGGTTTTCTTTTACTTGCTGTTATCCCAATCCTACACACTCCTCCATTTTCACTGTAACTCACTCACCTAACACACCCATCTCCACCTTACCACAGCAGTCAGCTCTTCACTGATTGTTCTTGGCATTCTCTTCCCTCATTGGCTCTATCCCTCTCCATTCGCCCACTCCGCTCCCCTACCCCATCCCCAATTTCCACGCACCCCCAGTGCTCCTACATTTATACACCTTAACCACACCCCCATCCAATCAACCAATCATAAGTCCCAAGTCCTTAAAGTGTTAAAACCAGCTTCTTCAATACTTCTCTGCAAACTACCTAACTTAACCCTTTATCTTTATCCTATATATAAACTTTACCACAATGTTATAACAACCTCTCCACACCTGAAAATCCTACGTCTATTTTCTCTCATACCTATTCTAACTATACCTTATCTACGTACATTTTATGAACATTAACTGCCTAACACTATTACCCTACAAAGCAAACCACCACTCCAACATTAGCAGTCTCTCAAAGCCATACAAACACACGGCAGAACAACCTACCAGCAAAAAATCTAAGACTGACTCACATCAGATACTATAGCCCAAAAACTAGGAAATTCCAGTACCTAACATGTATACTCCTAAAACTTACACTTAGAATACAATTCCACTCCTTAATAGATAGAGATATACACCCCAATTCCGGCCCAAATTCTATCAAGACCACATAGCTCAAGACCTCAACCCCCACTAACACTCAATTCCTCACCAGACCCCCCCAACTCACTCTTGATAGCCCATCTTAACATCAGGAGCATAAATAATAAGGTTGCCCACCTACATGCTCTCATGGATGTACATTCATTTGATATCTTGTATCTCATTGCATGGCTCAAGCCATCTATACAAGACAATGAAGTTATTCACCCAGGGTACAGTTATCTTGAGACTAGACCAAAAAGCTAAGAAGGGTAGTGGAGTAGCTATACTATACAAATCTGGATTACAGGTAACCTCTGAAGACTCTACCCCCCCCCCCCCTAACTAGAAATGCTGAAATACTTATCTCCAAGATTTAACTCAATAAATGTAAATCCATCTATATTATTGCTGTTTATCTTCCCCAGGGAAAAACTCTAACATCCTAGAAGACATCCTTAATTGACTTTTCACTAACTATCCCCAAGAAATAATAGTACTAGGTGACTGATATCAACTGGAAAAGCTGTACTACTGAACAGCCTACTACTCATATTAACCTACATGGTTTTACTCAAACCATTACCTCCCCCACAAGGACCAACAAACACTAACAACGAAAGCACCTTAGACTGGATTCTAATAAATAGACATCACCAAACTTACAAAGTAGGGACCCTCCCTGAAGATATAAGCGACCATGCACTCACCTTCATAATCAGATATAAGAGTGACATTTCTAGCCCAATCACCTACAGGACCAATAAGGAGCAACAAACATTTTAACCCCATCTTCCAAAATGAACTTAAGGCATGTGATTGGTCATCCCTCAAACACCTACCTCTGGAGGAAGCAGTAAAATACTTTAATACTAAATTCTTAGGTATTCATAGGTTGGTACTAGGCTATCAGCCCTAGGGCCTATACAAGCCTAGCCATAACAATTCTCTGGCTATTTCTAACCACACTATTTACTTCCCTGGACCCCTGTCTAGCAGGGCGACTGACGTGATCCCCAGGATGAATTTCTTTTCTCCCATCCAATTGTCAAGGTTCCTTTTGAAGACGGCCAAAGAGGCACTCTGCTTGACATGTATGGGCAATCTATTCCAGAGTCTGTAGAGTCTCTGGGTCAGGAACCTATCCCTCCAGCATGTTTTGTTTATTGTGATGACAAGGTTTAGATCCCTGGAGCGTGTGGCTCTGAGGGATTGGGATTTCTTTAAGTGTAGCATGTCCAACAGCTCTGGGTTTGACATGGTCTTGTATGTTAAGCAGAGATCACCTCTGAGTAGACAATATGCGAAAGAGTATAGCTGGAGTTTTTTAAGGCGGTTAGCGTAGGGCATCTGCTTTAGGCCTGTGATTCTTTTAGTGAGGTATTTCTGCGGCCTTTCCAGTTGTTGCAGATGTCTAGAAGATGTCTTCTAGAGTACCATGTGCCAAAATGGACCATTAGAACTAGGATTAAACCTGCCCCCTGGCTCTCAAAAACAACCAAGACAAAAATGCTCCTCAAATAGTCTGGGCCAAGTGGCGTACTACCAAAAGCCCAGGGGATCACTTAAAATCTAGACAGCTAAGAAATGATACAAAAAAAGCCATTCTGTCAGACAAAAGACACTTTTACATCCAGTGCCAACAAACTCATCAAAACAAAAGTACAGTTTTGTACCTACCATAAATGTAGATGTTCGAGGATCCACATTGCTGCAGTCCTAACTATTGGGTAGTCCGCTGTCCAGTCGGCCCGAATACCAAAGTATATGGCTGACGTCGGTCAGGGCGCATTAGACTGACGTCAGAACGTCAGGGTACTAATGCGCATGACCGACGTCATATCCTCAGTCTTTTCTTGCCCCAGATGTCAGAAGACCCTGAAAAGATAAGGCCAAAACCAAAAACTCCCAACATACCTGCATCAAAATATATACATATATATACAGAATATACAAAAATAGCAGAATATAACCTCACCTGCATAACCACCCTAAACACAGAGGGGAAGGAGGGAGGGTAAATTGGACTGCAGCAATGTGGATCCTCGAACATCTACATTTATGGTAGGTACAAAACTGTACTATGTTCTTCATTCCACATTGCTGCAGTCCTAACTATTGGGTAGAATCCCAAAGCAGAGGTAAGGGAGGCTGGCAAATCATAAGGAAGCAGGAACTGACAACATGCCTTGCAAAATAGCAGTGGCAAAACCAGCCCTAGACTTAGAGTAGAGAGGAAGGTGATAATGCTTAGAGAAAGTATGCACTGAACTCCAAGTAGCTGCCTCCAAAATATCCTTAGTTGCCACCCCCCTTAGAAATGCTGTTGAAGTGGCAGTAGCCCTAGTGGAATGAGGCCTAATCCCAGCTGGAATTTCCTTGCCATGATGGGAATAACAAAATGAAATGCAACACCCAATCCATCTAGAAATAGTTTGTTTTGACACAGGCTTGCCCTGAGAACTCAAAGCAAAAGAAATAAACAACTGTTGAGACTGCCTAAAATCTTTAGTCCTGCTCAAATAATAACGCAATTGCCTGTGTACATCTAAAGTGTGCAAAATCTTTTCCCCTTTATTTTGGGGATCTGCATAAAAAGTAGGCAAATGAATAGTTTGGTTTAAAGCCACACTAGAAACCACCTTAGGCATAAAGGAAGGATTAGTACGTAATGATACCCTGTCCTTATGGAAAATCAAAAAAGGCTCAACCGCCATAAGGGCCTGCAATTCAGAAACCCTTCTTGCAGAAGTAATGGCCAACAAAAAAGCAGTCTTCCAAGACAAGTATTTCAATTCAGCAGTAGCCGCAGGCTCAAAAGGTTGTAGAGTAAGTTTCTCCAACACAAAATTGAGATCCCAAGCAGGAGTAGGAGCTCTACGTGGGGGTCTTATATTCTTTGCCCCTCTAAGAAATTGCTTGAACAAAGGATGCGAAAACAATGGTGGGTCACAATCATAGTGAGCTGAAATTGCTGCAGCATGAATCTGAATGGAAGAGAAAGACAAACCTTTGTCCAATAACTCAGTAAGATATTGAAGAGCCACACTCAAATTTGGCTCCGAAATCTCCAAATTGTTTGCTGCACTCCAAAATAAAAATCTCTTCCATTTCTCTGCGTACACTTTTCTTGTACTAGGTCTCCTGGCTTCCATAATCACATGTAAAACTTGTTGAGGAAGGTGAGACCTGCTGCCTTTCAAAACAGAATATGCCAGGCTGTTAGATGAAGAGAGTGAAGTTTGACATTGAGCAGGTGACCTTCTCTCTGAGACAACAGGTGTGGAATCAAGGGTAAAGGCCATGGAGGCTTCTTTACCAGACTCCTCAGTAATGGGTACCAGTGCTGCCGAGGCCAATCTGGAGCTATTAAAATCATCCTTGGCTTGTCTTGTCGGACCTTTAGAAGCACTTTTGGAAGAAGAGGCAGAGGTGGAAACGCATACACATGAAGATTTTTCCAACTGAAAGAAAGAGCGTCCACTTTCCAAGCTGTGTGATGAAACTTCTTTGTGCAAAACTTTGGCAGTTGGTGGTTTAGTGGAGAAGCGAACAGATCTATGTCTGGAGTTCCCCATGACACTGTCAATTTTTGAAATACATGAAGATCCAGTTTCCACTCGTGGGGATCCATGATTTGTCTGCTTAACACATCTGCTAAGGAGTTCTGTGCTCCCGGCAGAAACCTTGCCTGAAGAGTTAGTTGCAAGCTGAGCGCAGTCTCCCATAAAATCATTGCTTGCCTGCACAATGGGTAAGAATGTGTTCCCCCTTGTTTGTTGATGTACCACATGACAGTTGTGTTGTCTGTTAGAATCAACACCTGCCCTGGAAGAAGTAACTCCTTGAAAGCCATTAATGCAAACTGGACTGCTAACATCTCTTTCATGTTGATATGTAGATGCTGTAGTCTGGCAGGCCACTTGTCTTGTATCCACTTTCCATTTAGATGAGCTCCCAAGCAATGTCTGAGGCATCTGTCGTTAGAATCTGACTCGCCTCTGGCCGGGTCACAGAGAGTCCCTTGTTTAGGTGACATTCCTGAGCCCACCACAAAAATTCCTTTTGAATGCAAGGTATTATTTGAATGACAGTGTCCAAATCCTGGCAGTGCTGTGTCCATACATTTTTGAGATACCATTGTAGCTTCCTCATATGCAGTTTGGCATTGGGAAGCACCAGAATACAAGATGCCATGAACCCTAAGGCTTGAAGGACTGTCCTTGCAGTCAGCCCGGACTGAAGAGATAGTTGATGGAAGTAACTGGAAAGATTCTTTTGTTTGTCCGGGGTTAAAAAGGTCATCTGGGCTGCTGTATTCAGTCTCACACCCAGAAAGCACATGTCTTGAGAGGGTACTAGACTGGACTTTATTTCGTTCACAGAATACCCTAGGCATCTTAGCACTGCTATGACATATTCCAGATGCTGTAGAAGGTCTTCCTTTTCTTGAGCCAGAATCAGGCAGTCGTCCAAGTAAGGGTAGATTTGAATCCCTTTTAGCCTGAAGTAAGCTATCACTGGAGCCAGAACCTTCGTGAATACTCTGGGCGCAGTAGATAAGCCAAATGGCAATGCAGAGAACTGATAATGAGAACTTCCAGCTCGAAAACGCAGATACTTTCTGCAACTTAATCTTATAGGCACATGAAGGTAAGCTTCCTTGAGATCTAAAGTTACCATCCAGTGATCTTTGCCCAGTAAAGGTAAAAGCCGTTGTAACGTCAACATTTTGAACTTGGGAATGTCCAGATAAGTGTTGAGGATAGATAAATCCAAAATTGGTCTCCACGTGTTCCCCTTCTTTGGTACTAGGAACAGGCGAGAATAAAATCCTAGGCCCCTTTCTGGCACAGGAACTGGCTGAATGGCCCCTATTTGGAGTAACAGAGAAATTTGCTTGTGCGCCTCTTGTCTTTGTAGAGGAGGAATGTCTGGCATGCCTTTGAAAGGAGGCAAGGTATGGAAATAAAACCTGTAACCGTGGTGAATGATATCCAGAACCCATCTGTCTTGGGTAATTAAATCCCAATTTTCTTTGAAAAGAGACAGCCGTCCTCCCAACGGTGCTGCCAGGCGAGAATGAACTGGCAGCTGAAAAGGCAGGTCATTGGGTCTGCTTACGAAAGGACTGACCCCTGCCCTCACCAGAAGTCTGAGCAGATGAACTCCCTGTCCTAGGCCTAAAGGAACCCTGAGCTCTGCCCCTACCACGTCTAGACCTACCCCTAGACTGGGAATCATAAGCAGGATAAGTCCAACCCTTAGCAGGCCAATTTCTACTAAACTTCGGAGGCTGTACCTGCAAAAAATCCTTAACAGTTTGCATAGATTTAGCCTTGTCCTCCATTTTCTTCAAAACTGCTTCCACAGGCGAACCAAACAACACATCAGATTGCAAAGGAGCATCCAAAATTCTTGTCTTAACATGCTCAGCTAAATTCTGATCTCTCAACCAGGCGTGCCTACGAAGAACAGAACCAGTGGCAGCCACCCTGGAGGAGGCCTGTACAGCATCAAAACCATATTGCAAGGAATGTTTACCCACCTGTTCAGACACATGAACTAAATCCTGCAACTCTTTACAGTCAATACCTTCCGCTAGAGCATCCACCTTAGATTTCAACTGTGAAAGAAGATAATTCTGATATTTTAACATGTGGAACTGGCAATTCAACGCCCTCATGGCTAAAGTGGAAGAAGTATACACTTTCTTTCCCCATCTATCCAAAGCCCTTGCCTCTTTATCAGGAGGGACAGGATTTTTAACAACTGAGGCCTTTACACCTTTAGGCCCCTGAGAGACAGTTTCTGGGTCTGCCCTAGGACTCTTAAAAAGATACTTATGAGCTTCAGGCACCCTATAATATCTATCCGGTTTAACAGGGGCAGGAGGCAAAGAATCAGGATTCAGGGAAGCCTCTGCAAAACATCTTCCACCACATTCAAAACAGGAGGTATAGCTAAAGGCCTATGCTGGGGTAAAAACAAGAACTCCCTAAGCCTTTTCCTGGAATCAGAGAAATCTTGGCCTTCCCATTTAAAATGCTCCCTCATGGAATGCAAAGTCTCTGAAAATGAAAAATCCTCAGGAGGAGAAGCTGACTGAGTAGAATCATCCACATCAGAATCAGAATAAGGAGGGAACTCCTGCAAGTCTTCAGCCGAAGACTCAGAAGCCTCCGAGTATTGCTCAAAACTCTCAAGCTCAGGTTCCACCCTAGGCCTCTTATCAGGAGGGGGCATAGAACCCCTTATCATAGTAATCAAATCCTCTGCCATTTTAAGCATATGTTTCTTAGGCAACGACCCTGAAGCAGTAGGAGAAACCCCCACTGAAGCAAAACTTGGCCTGCCCCTTAAGGAAGCCTTGGAAACAGAAGGGGAGGCCCTAACCACCTTAGGAAGTGAGGGAAGAACAGCCACCTGAGAAGCCCCCTCAGCCTGGCCTACTTCCTGAGAGGAAACATCCTGCAACAGTAAAGTCTCTCCCTGAGACTCCAAAGAAACACCTGGCAAAACCTCCGGCTCCACTGAGCCCTCTAAAGAACCGACGTCTGGGACTGTTGGTTCTTCCCCTCTAGGCTTTGCTGTTTTGTCCTTGCGTTTTTTAGCCGAAGCGGCCGGAACATCCGACGGCATGTTATAGTTACAACGCTTCCCAAACACTAACCTGGCACAGTCTAACCTTCTCTTAATAGTGCGTTTGTTAAATCTAGCACAAGAACGGCATCCAACAACGTCGTGCTCAGGCCCTAAACAAGGTATACACAAAGTATGGTAATCCCTATGAGGTATCTGTTTCCCACAAGAAATACAGTTATTCACTTTTTCTGACATCCGGTTAAATACTGAGGCAAGAAAAAACCAAAATATTCCCCAACGGGGTACTTAGCCAACTTTGATTCGGTCTGAAACTCTGGCTTCAGAAATTTTCAGAACGCCAACCTGCACTCGCAAAATTGCTTCTGCATCGGACCATGCGGCAAAAAAGACTGAGGATATGACGTCGGTCATGCGCATTAGTACCCTGACGTTCTGACGTCAGTCTAATGCGCCCTGACCGACGTCAGCCATATACTTTGGTATTCGGGCCGACTGGACAGCGGACTACCCAATAGTTAGGACTGCAGCAATGTGGAATGAAGAACATCCACAAAGGTTCAGGGCAGGGATTAACACACTCATACCCAGGTCGTTCTGTCACACCAGCCCCATCAGGCTCTGACCATGACAGTCCAAAGCAAATCGCCAATACCTTCAACAAGTTCTTTACTGAGACCAATCAGTCTCTTGCCAATCAACTAACTCCTGACAGCTCACCACTGACTACCTCTACTGGTAGATTACCTCCCTCATTTCAGCTTAAACCTGTCCCTATATCCCTTGTCTGTACCCTTATTCAGAAACTCAAACCTACCACCCCTGCAGCTGATCTCCTACCTGCAGAATATCTGCAAAAGCTGCAAAAGCCATAGCGTACCCCATCTCCATCCTGATTAACAGAACCATCACTGAGGGAACTATCCCATCTATATAGAAGACCTCACATATTATCCCCCTGCATAAAGGTGGCAACTCCAATGAATTATCCAACTATAGACCTAATGCTATTTTACCTCCACTGGCAAAAATCATGGAGAAATGCATTCATAGACAACTGTTAAATCATCTAATAGATAACTTATTAGCCAACTGCCAACATGGCTTTAGGCTATTTCATAGCACCACTACTGCCCTCTTATCCTTCTCTGACTGCATTAACAAAAATTGCTATATCAACAATCTATCCTCAGCCCACTTTATTGATCTCTCTAAAGCCTTCGATATGGTTAACCACCAGCTTCTCAAAAACCTATCACTAGATGCACTGGCTATACAATGGTTTCAATCCTATTTAAACAATAGGCTGTTCTGTGGGAGAAAAAAAAGTTATGTACTCACCATAACATTCCATCTGAGTAGGTAAACTTCATTTGTCAGCAGCCTGTGGGTTACGGATCCGATACGGATCTGAGCTGGCAGCATACCAAGCAAAAAGATCCGAGCTCCTCCCCCTACCCATACTGCACTGCAACCTCCTTCCAATCCTCAGATCGAGTTTACCACTCCATACATGACACCAACAAACTAACCTGAGACCCCCAAACCAAGGACAAACCTCTGACTCTGGACATCGAGTTCAGCAAAATCGCCAAGGTAAGGGGGAAGGAGGGGGGGACGGTTGCTGACAAATTAAGTTTATCTACTCAGATGTAACGTTATAGTGAGTACATAACTTCTTTATCTGAAGTAGTTAACTTCACTTGATCGGCAACCTGTGGGACAGAGTCCCCTGCTACCCGAAATCTTGGGAGGCCCTTAAGGAAGGATATTCCGGAGCAATGCAGAGCCAAAAGAAGCCCTTCCTCTAGACACCAAATCCAGTTTATAATGATTAATAAAGGTGTGAGAAGACGCCCAGGTAGCTGCTCAGCAAATGTGTCATCCAGGGAAACTCTAGACCAGAATGCTGCAGACATCGCCATAGAATGTGAACTCCTACTGGTTCTGGTAAACCAAGCTCTCTGTATGCCTGTAGGATACAAAGGGAAATCCACCTAGCCAGAGTCACCTTTGAAACTGGTTTCCCTAAAAAAGGCTTAGCAAAGGAAACAAAAAGTTGATCAGATTTGTGAAAGGCCGCCGTCCTGTGCAAATAAAAATGTAACTGCCTGTGAACATCCAGCAAATGAAGTTTGTATTCCCCTTTGTTCTGAAAATTAGGGGAAAAGACAAGCAAATTAATAGATTGATTAATATTTGTCTCAGAAGCAACTTTAGGAAGAAAGGATGGATTAGTCCTGAGAGACACCCTGTCCTTATGAAACACAAGGTATGGGGGTTTCATATAAAGAGCTTGCAGGTTTCATACAAAGAACTTGCAGCTCCAACACTCTCCTTGCTGAAGTTATAGCTACCAGATAGGCAGTCTTCCATGACAAAAATTTTAAGTCAACTGATGCCGAGGGCTCGAAAAAAGGCGCAACTAAGGCCTGAAGAGCCGCAGCCAGATCCCACGGCAGTGACGGTTTCTTAATAGGGGGTTGCAGAATTAAAGTGCCTTTCAAAACGGTCTTACAAATTCTTGTAGCAGCGAGGGAGCCTAAATTGTCTCCTACATGGAAATGAGAAATAGCCGCCAGCTGTACCTTCACTGTGGAGGAGCTGGCTCCTTGCTGGAAGATATGAGACAAAAAGTCTAATACCGCTGGGATCGGAGCGGTAAAAGGATCTCGATTTCTCTGTGAAGCCCAAATGGAGAAGCGTTTCCATTTGCTAGAATAAATTTTCCTGGTAGAGGATTTATGTGCCGGAACAAAGATAGATTTAACAGGAGACGAGATACCAGGAGTCCTAGCAATTAATGGAACTGGAGCAGCCAAGCTGTGAGCTGCAGTCTGTCCAGATTCGGAGGAAGCATTCCCGAGGGATGACTAATTCGATCCAGAATGGGATCCAAGATGGAGATATGAGATGAGATCGTAGGCAGGGGAACCAGACTTGACGAGGCCAGAATGGGGCTATGAAGATCAATCTGCTCCCCAACCGGCGAACTTTCTTTAAGGACTTTATCATGAGCAGGAGCGAGGGATATGCATAAAGAAGACCAGGTGGCCAAACATGAACAAGAGCGTCTCTAGGGCTTTCCCCCCTCGGGGGGATTAGAGCGAAAATCTTGCTGCACTTCACATTGGAAGGCGATGCAAAGAGATCGCAGCAAGGCTGACCCCACTTGAGGAATATCTGTTCCACTACACAAGGGTTCAGAGACCACTCATAAGGAGAAAGGATAATTCGGCTCAATTTGTCCGCCAAGATGTTGGAGCGACCCGGAATGTGCATTGCTATCAGAAAGCGGTTGGTGGAGATAGCCCATTCCCAGACTCTCATGGCTTCTCGACAAAGAGGGTAAGACTTGGTTCCTCCCTGTTTGTTGATATACCAGACCACTGACATATTGTCTGACTGGATCGCAATAGTTCCCAGAGGTAGATAAGCATGAAGGGCCTGCAACGCTAAAAGAACCGCTCTCATCTCTAGGACATTTATATGCAGAATGGTCTCGTTTTGAGTCCACGTGCCTTGAACAGTCCTGCCCGAACAATGCCCCCCCCCACCATAGGCGGGAGGTGTCCATGGTCACCATGGCCTTGGGGTTGGGGCGCAAGAAAGGGATGTCCCTCCTGCAAATTCCGAGCATTTCTGCACACACTGCTCAGAGGGATCGGAAAATCTAGAGGTTGATGAAGAATCGACCACTGAACTTGCAACGTCCACTGTAAGATTCTCATATGCAGACGAGCACAAGGGATCAGATTGACAGCTGCTGCCATTGAGCCTAAGGCTCTCAGGACTAATTCTGCAGGGGACTGCAGGAGTGCTAACACATGAAGTGTCAGGCTGTGTAGTCTGTCTGGGGTTAAGAAAGACCTGGCCTGGCAAGAATCTATTCTCGCCCCTATGAAGTCTAACATGAACAGGTTGAAGGGAAGACTTCCTTAGGTTTACGGTAATCCCTAGCTGAGGTGATATCTGGAGAAAGAAATATCTGGCTAGCAAGAGTAGATGCCCATGGGGGCGGTGAGAAGCCAGTCGTCCAGGTACAGAAGTCCTGAATGCCCTGAAGTCTCAGGTGGGCCGCTACAACTGCCATGACCTTGGTGAACACCCTAGGGGCTGTGGTGAGACAGAGGGGTAGGATCCTGAATTGATGATGACTGGCCCCTAGCCAAAAGTGGAGGAACCTCCTGGATCGCCTGTCCATCAGAATATGGCAGTACACATCCTTGAGGTCTATCGAGCACAACCAGTCTTCCTCCTGCAGGAAGGGCAGGAGGGATTGAAGCGTGACCATCTGGAACATTTCCTTAGCAACGAACAGGTTCACTGTAGACAAGTGGAGAATCGGCCTTAGGTCCCCAGTCTTTTTTGGCAACAAAAAGAACCTGAATAGATGCCTGATCCGGACTGGTCTGGGGGTACCTGCTGGATGGCCCTTTTTTCTAGTAGTTTTTGTATTTCCAAGGCCTCGCTCTGAGTGGGTGGGACATCCAGGAGGCGCCTTGTGTAAGGGGGTTTGTTTATGAAGGGAATAGCCTCTGGATATTATTCGCAGCACCCAGCGATCTGTTGTGATGGACTCCCATTGGGCTAGGTGCATCGAAAAAATGCCCCCCGACTGCCTCCAGAGAGGAGCAGTCAGGTAACCCCTTCAGGGTTCCTGCACGGGTCGCTCTGTAAAAGGTACATGTGACCCGAAGTTCTTCGCCCCCCCTGCCTCTGGGCCGGCGTCCACCTTGTTCCCCTCTGCCTCTGGGGGAGAATGAGTCCTGAGTGTTCCGGGACTGCTGAGTTTTCCGGAACCACAGCTTCTTTTGCCCTCGTTGGTTCCTGGAGAAGGACCTTTGAGGGTTAGAGAAGCAGATCCCGACAGCTGACAGTGTCTTCCCGTCTTTCTCGCTCTGGACAAGCGTATCGTGGACAGTCTTCCCGAACAGGGTGGAACTGTCAAAGGGTACATTAGCGAAGGACGTCATGAAGAGTTCAGAGAAGTCGCAAAGACGGAGCCAGGCGTGACGCCTTAAGGTGATGCCGGACCAGATAGCCCTAGCGGCTCCCTCAGTGGCATGAGAGAGTAAACGCATGGACGTATTAGACACAGACTTGAGAATGGCCATACGAGCCAAGAAGGTCCGTTTATCCTCTGCCGACATGGACTCCGGGGGAGACTCAACATACTCTTTCACGAGGTCCTGCTGCAGTCTAATTACGTGGGCCAAGTAATTCAGCGCACTTATAGAAAAGGTGGCTGAAGCAAAAGTCCGTTTTCCAAGACGGTCCATAGCCCTGGACTCCTTGTCTGGGGGGTGGACCGAGGAACTTTCTTGGGCAAGTTCCTTTTTTGTGGCCGCCATCACCACCATGGCATCAACCGGGGAACCTTTGTTCCAAGAAGCTCTATCTGCCAGTGGACTCAGTATTTTGTCGGGTCTTTTGGGTATAGGCACCACAGTGTCCGGTTCCCTCCACGCTCTGGTGGTGATAAGGTCCACCAGAGGGTCGGCCGGAGGGGGGGACAACCAAGAAGTAGATGGGCCTGTGTCGAACACTTCCAGAAATGCCGACTCGTCAGAGGAAGGTTTTTGGGCGGACCCCCCCCCCCGGCGAAGGATTTCCATAATGTCTCCATAGGAGACGTCTTCGTGGGGGGGATTTGGGGGAATTTTCCCCTTCCAAGTCGGTATCCTCAGTGAGGGACTCGGGGGGGGGGGGGGGTCCAAGTGCCTCCTCTTACACTGGCGTTTGTGATGGACCTCCTCGGGTGGACTCTCCTGGGAGGGCTCACAAATGGTTTCTTGTTCCTCCAAAGGAACTGTCTGGGGCGCAATGGACACAGGCTGTCACTGGGGGGACTGGATGACAGAAGACAAACCCAACTGGGAGGGAGCAGGGATGGACCCCAAGGACAGAGTGAGGGGTCTCAATCCTCCAAAGAGAACCCTCGCCACGACGTCGAATGCCAAGGGAGACCCAGCATCCCTGAAACTGGTAGCAGAGACCCTCGAATCCGATGAAGGGATCTGAGCCGAAGCTGGAACGGTCGGATCTGATGGAACGGTATGCCCAGACCACAACGGAGCCGATGACGCACATCCCCCAGATCCGATGCCCAACTCTTGGCTCCGAGAGTTCGGATCCAAAAGCAGATCAGACAGACTTGAGGGCAAGGCCGGCGTCGAGGCCGAAGGCACCATCGGCGCCAACCTCCCTGACTCCGGGGCTCCTCGGATCCACAGACTCCGATATCTGATGTTGGATCGGAGAAGGAGCTATCGGGACGAAAAAAGGAGCCAAACTCCCCGCACTGGGAGGGGGGGGGGCAGCAATACCCCCATCTGCATTTGGGTTTGTAGAAATCTTCACATCATCCAATCCATGTCTTCTTCACAGATTCTTCTGGTCGATCTGGAGGACGCCAACAACGCCGGCCGGGAGAGCCAACGTGAAGATGACCTTGAGGGTGGTCTAGCCTCCTCCTCTGCCTCCGGAGGAAAAACGTGATGAACGGAGCCGAGGAGAGGATGGCCTGGGAACCTTTACTGGAGACAAGATAACTTTAGCAGGAGGGGCCGTTGGATCTACCTCAGCCTGTCGCTTGCGGCCCCTCTCTCTATCTTTTATCCTTATCTACATGTCTCCCAGTATCCCTGTGCTTTTCTTTAATCGTCTTTGCCTCTTTCTCTCCCTGTGGTAAGGTGGGAGGGTGAGTCCTGGACAGGGGAGAAGGGCCAGAAGGCTGAACAGCCACAGCCATGGCTGGTAAGGAAGCTGAAGAAGCAGCAGCAGAAGTTGATTCTGCAGGTAGAAGACCCACCAGAATCAACTTATTCCTGCGATCCCACAGGGCTCGGGGGTTGAAGGCCGCACAAATCTTGCAGCCGGAAGACAAATGGGCCACTCCCAAGCAAACTACACATAGAGTGTGACCATCAGCTGGAGACAGCTTGTGGCCACACTCTGTGCACTTAGAGAAAGTCACTTTCTGACATTCTAAAGAACACACACAAGACGGGTGGGAAGGGCGGCCTACATTAAAAGAAAGTTTTCAACTTTCAAACAAGGAAAAACCCAATAAGTATCTTGACCAACAAATAATTTACCTCAAAATGATCAAAAAGGGTGCACACAAACCAAGTTTTTAGAGAAAAAACCCTAACACTTGCCTGGAGCTCAAGAATCCAGTGCAGGCGAAGCCGCAGCAAACAAGATCCGAGGATTGGAAGGAGGTTGCAGTGCAGTATGGGTAGGGGGAGGAGCTCGGAGCTTGGATCTTTTTGCTTGGTATGCTGCCGGCTCGGATCCGTATCACATCAGTAACCCACAGGTTGCTGATCAAATGAAGTTAAACACTTCAAAACAACTTATCTACCCATCTCCCCATTGCGATCGGTGTCCCCAAAGGCTCTATATTAGGACTACTCCTATTTTCCCTTTTTATCAGTGACCTACATTCTGCAATACCTCAAATTAGCTGTATACCATACGCATATTCCACATTAATTTGCTCAGCCACCTCTCCATCACACCTTCAGACCCTCACCCAAAATGTGTTTAACACAGTCGAGAAATGGCTTCTACATCGTTGCCTCATCTTGAGCCCCAAAAAAACAAAACTCTTACTATTCACTCCCACCCGTAGCCCCCCCCCCAAACTTAACTTTACTGTTACATCAAACAACGGTACTATCATATCTCCTGATTCAACTACAAAACTACTAGGGGTACTAATTGATAACCTTAACTTTGATACTCACATTAACAGTACTATAAAAACTGTCAACAAAAAACTAGGTTCCCTCTAAAGAATCAACCCCTTTCTGACACCACTAGCAAGGGCTACTATTGCTTGCACCCACTTATTCTCTACCCTCCTCTATGCCTCCCCAATATATACTAACCTGCCTAAAAACAACCTGAACAAGCTGGCCATCTCCTACAATAATACTGCCAGATTTGCCAAGGGTTCCACATTCAGAACCCATCACTGTATTAATTTTGAACTAGGATGGCTAGAGTTGCCACATTTACTACTATTTAACCAATTAACAGTTGGCCACAAAATCCTGTATCAGCCTACCAATGCACCAATTCTTTCCAACCTTATCACCCCCTATAACAACCTTAAGACCTTACGCTCATCTAATAAAATACAAATAGGTAAAACCAACAATATGGCTGGTGACTCTCTGTTCTCTAATATCGTGGGCAAAATCTGGAACTCACTCCCCACTGACCTGATCTCTCTATCCTCAACAACATTATTTAAAAGCAAAATGAAAATCTACCTTAAATCCCATTGGTTATGTCCTTGTGCAAACCCAGACTAATTACTCCATTTATCACAAGACACCTATCACTTCATACGTATATACTAGCTCCTTTCTGAAAACCATAAAGAAAACGGGCTTTTATATATTAATGGAATGTCTTTATCAATATCTTCATATAACACTTACCTAATGTAAGTAATATGATTCTGTAAACAGAAATGTATTGAAGTGAATATAATAGTTTATATATGTAATGCACCCACATCTGTAAAAACTGTCATGTAAAGAATTGCTTAAATATGTATTGCACCTGTATCTGTGAAAATTGTCATTTTATATATATTTTACTGTGTTTTCGAGGAGCTTTTCTCCCCAGGCCTCTGCTGAAAATGGACATATATCCAGCTGGAATAGCCCAATCAACAAATGTAAAATAAAAAAAAAAATAAGTTGGAAGCTCTTGGTTATGGATGTGGGTAGAAAAATGCAGGCAGTGAAAATGTTTGTATTCCCTTTAGTTTTATATACAGTCATATTTCTTAAAAAAAATCAAACAGAGGAGAAACTGTGGACTACAATTAATAAAGAGGTGAAGTTTATTTGGGAGGGGAAGGGGGTGTTCCCATCAAACAAGGTGATTTAAAGATTGATTTGAAAGGCTACTTAAGAGCCATGAAGTTGAGGCTCACATACACACATACATAACACAAGCAGAAAGTTACAAATCAAGTGGAAAGCCATGTTGATGAAATGGTGCGGCTATGACTCAGACTGGGCAGACAATGGTTCAAGAGTAGGCATGCTGAATTTCTTTTTTGGTGCAAGTGCAGCATCAGATAAGTGTTCTGTCATTTTGGATTAGGTGAGGCGCTTCAAGTGCTAGGTCTCTAACTGTTCAGCAAAGACAGGCATGTACACAGGGGTTTTTGAACACTGACTGACAAATCTCAACCCCACAAAACTAGCACTAGGAGAGGAGCTGCTAACAAGAAAATAGCCTATCACAATCGCACTCCTTCTCTTAGCTGGAATCCAACAAATCTTAACGCAAAGATACAAGAAAAAAGAAAGTTCTCCAATGGAGCACTTATCTGAATAAGCGAAGGCAGAGGTTACACTAATGACCACTCGAAAAACAAACTGGTGTAAGACCTGGATTTGGACTGGTGGCAAGACAGTCTGAGAATCTTAGGCTTGTACGTCTGCTTATGTATTCTTATGCCCCCGGGCTTAGATCATATATCTATGTGGAGGGTTTTGGGCTTTGCTATCCCAATCGGAAGTCAGGTTACCTCGGTGAGATAAACCATCAGTATTTGAATACTGCAACAGTGATCTTTCGAAGGACATTTTTATATTTATAAAGCAGCAGGAAGTATACTAAGAACTAAGCTAATGCAGGAATGGAGAAAGGAGATTTTACCAATAGGGATAACAGTAAGTAGGGATACAGAAAACAGGCAAGGGGGGGTTAAAATTTATTACAGAAAACTAGCAAAGAAACCAAGATATTGGCAGCACATGACAGCGAAAGGTAAAATCAGATGACACTGAGCAGAAGTTTGGACTGCAGGTTAGAGACTATTCATGTGTACACAATGAGTGTTTTTAAATTTATTTTATCCCCCTGATGGCTCTGCAGAGGCACCAGGAAAAATTGTTTTCAATAAAGCTACTGTCAGTTGTTTCACTTCCATTTTGTACTGTGGTGAAGGTTAGAGACTAACTTCCCTACTAGTGACCGATAACACAGTACAGGCAAAGAGAAAAACGATAGGAGAGTGCTAAGTGAAAGACCATCGCTGGTTGAGTTTTTACTTGAGCCTACAACAGAAGCTGCTGTTAAAGGGATAATTAGTGGGGCTTACAAATTAACGCATGACAACTATAAAATCTATTAGAGTAGGTTAAGAAGACAGAAAAGACTGGAGAGACTGGAAAGGCTATTTACAAAGAACAGTGGGAGGATATCTGTATGGCTCCCAAATGTGCAACAAAGTCCAAGAGGTTTAGGATTTTTGCATGAAAGTGTTTTCAAAGGTATGTTTATACCTCAAGTAGTCTTCAGAAAATTTCTCCTGAAGTAGATAGCAACTGATGGAGGTGTGATAGGAAAGAGGTAATTCAAAACATATTTTCAGGCAATATAACGAATTGGCAAATTATAAAAGTTCCCCACAGAAAACTTTGCAAGAAATGCTGGGGGAACAAATTAATGTAACTAAGGAAATTATTCTTTTAAGCTGGGATACAAGATCTGAACTGCCTAAACATAGTAAAGCCTTGCTAAGTTTAATGCTACTGGCTGTCAAAAAAAAGCAATTACTAGAAAATGGAAATCAAAATCTAAACCAATTGTAAATGAAGTACTTAATACTGTAAAGGAACAATTTATGCAATGTTGGAGTGAATGACAACTGTTAATTAAAACATATGTATAATGCATGAAGTTCATGAACAATTTTTAAAATGGTTTTCTTTTTCAAAACTGTGTGTATACCCATACCATTGCTGAATGTGTGAAGTTAACAAAGGTGTTTAAAAAATATGTGCTAGACGGCAGTGTGCTTCTCAAGATGGCAACAGCAAACCCAGCTCTAACCCCTCTAGCCATAAAAGAAATGTCTAGTTGGTAGCATTTAGAAAAGGGATGGACTGAAGACCATGTAGCCACATCGGAGACAGCTTGGTCACCCCCTTGAGATACGTCACAATAACAGATATACTTTATTGTTGTGGGCTCTAACATTTCACTCTTTTTGTACCTTTGTAAGTATAACAGATGATGAACTGCCAGATAACTGAAAATTTTCAGATATGGCCCTACTATCCATCCCTGTGCCAAAGGATATAAACAACTAACTGGAGCTTTTAGTATCTTTGGTTTTGTATAAATAATCTCTCACTTGCCTGTGCACATCCAGGAGCCTTAGGCGTTGATGTGGTGCTTCCTTTATAGTAGGTAACTGTTCGTATTCAAACATTATTTGAATATTATTTAAACATTGTACTGCATATGTCTTTTAACATAGGGTGTAACAGTGTGGAATACATTAGTTTATTCTCGGCTGGGTGCCTTCTGAGCGGAGTTTGCATGTCCTCCCTGTGGTCGCATGGGTTTCCTCCGGGTGCTCCGGTTTTCTCCCACATCCCAAAGACATGCTGTAGATGGATTGGACGCACTAAATTGGCCTTAGGTGTGAATGCGTGTGTGTGCCTTCTGTGGAAGGTCGGGTGCCGGGCTGGCAACTCGACACCGTAAAACTCCACTGCCAATCATGAGCGAACAGGTGATCCGCTATGGCGACCCCTAACCGGGAAAAAGCCGAAAGAAGAAGAATATTATATGTATTTTATTAGTTTATTATTACAATATGATCATTATAGTTTGAAATGTTAATCTAGATTGTACTACCCTTGATAACATGATTTGTTAGTATTTATACTATGTTGGTAGCAGTTCAAATTAGTATTAATTTATCAGTGGTGTATTTTTTAAGTAGGTTAGATGTCTTTAAGTGAGTGGTTAATATGGTGTGAGCTGTGATTGGTTTAATAGGTATTAACTGTGACTATTTAAATGTTTTTAAAAATCAAAAATGGTTTCTGAAGAAGTTTGCTTATGCTAGCAAACGAAAAGCGCTTCAGTAAATAATTGTACTAGCCTTGCTGATTCTGTGCTACTAACTTGCTACAGTGTCTATTTTTACTTACTCACATCCAGATAATGCATTATCCTTTTTCACCCTGTTTTAAGGAATAGGAAAGAAAACTGGATAAATGGTTTGGTTTATTTGACCCTCCCTAACTACTTCTGGCATATAGGCGGGGTTCACTCACAGGTTTTGTACTTGTGGAAGACTAAAAATGATCCTTTACACATTACAGCTCAAAGCTCTGATACTCTTCTTGCACAGTTGAAAAATAACAACAAGGCCAGTTTCCAAGTTAGAAATATGTGGGGAAAATGTAGCAGCAGTCTCAGAGGATGAATGTGAAATGTTTTTTTCAACTTCACAAGTTAAGTCCTATGAAGAATCAACTCTTTCTTGGTATTTTCAGATGCAAGACTACTTTCAGGAAATGTAAAGTACAGTTCTGTACACTTACCGTGGTGGTGGTGCTGCGTCTTCTGCGTGGAGACATGCGTGAATGGGCGTACCTTCGTTGAAGGTTGTGCGTCAGTGCTAACTCGGCACGTAAAAATCAACTACCAATCATTAGCGGACCGGAGTTCCGCTGTGGCGACCCCTAACTGGGAAAAGCCGAAAGACACAACAAGTTGTGTACACTTACCATAAATGTAGATGTTCGAGTGCATTCACTGTTGCAGTCATTACATTTGGGTAATCTGCTGGCAGGTTGCCCTCAGTCGGCCTGAATAACAAAGTCTTGGGTCCTGCGTCGGTTGCTTTCTCCTCTTCCATGACGTCAGGGGTATAAAACATGCAGCCAATGCCATTTTATTCAGTTTTTCTTGCCCCAAATGTCAGGTGCCCCCCAAATGAGGAGCAAATATAAACAGAAATATATAAAAATGCACTTTTAGCAACATAAACTTTACCTTCATCTAAAAGCAAATACACCACAAAGGCTTTAGTGTATAGTGAAATAAAGAAAAGGTATAGAAAGGGGGATGGCAGGTGGGTAAATCCAGACTGCAACAGTGAATACACTCGAACATCTACATTTATGGTAAGTGTACACAACTGTACTAGGTACTTCGTGTTTCACTGTTAGTCATTACATTTGGGTAGAATCCCAAAGCTAGGATGGAACTAAATAGCATTAGGAGTGGCTAGAAGGCCCTGCAGAACTGCAGTGGCAAAGCCTGCCCTGGATTTGGAGAAGAGAGGCAAATGATAATGCTTTGTGAAGGTATGAACAGAGCTCCAAGTAGCAGCTTCTAGAATGTCTTTGGTTGGAACCCCTCTGAGAAAAGCTGCTGAAATAGAGGCAGCCCTGGTGGAATGTGATATGATCTCCTTGGGCACAGGTTTACCATGGTGCAAGTAGCAGAAACGAATGCAGTGGCTTATCCACTTAGAAATAGTCTGCTTTGATATAGCCTTCCCCTCTGACCCTGCAGCAAATGCTACCAGTAGTTGCTCAGACTTTCTTAGAGATTTGGTCCTGTTCAAGTAGAATCTTGTCTGTGTACGTCCAATGAATGCAGAATCCGCTCCCCCTTGTTCTGCGGATTTGGGTAAAATGTTGGCAGGTGAATGGTCTGGTTAAGAGCCACACTGGATACCACCTTAGGCATAAAGAAGGATTGGTCCTGAGGGACACCCTGTCCGGGTGAAATATAATAAAAGGCTCCGCTGATGAGAGCCTGCAGTTCTGAAACCCTTCTTGCTGAAGTGACTGCCAAGAGAAAAGCTGTTTTCCAAGACAGAAATTTTATATCCGCAGTAGCTGCTAGTTCAAAAGGAGGCAGGATGAGTTTTTGCACCACAAAATTGAGGTCCCATGAAGGTGTTGGTGATCTTCTGGGAGGCCTTAAATTTTTGGCCCCTCTAAGATACTGTTTAAGCAAAGGATGAGAAAAGAGGGGAGGGCTCTGTGTTTTAATGAGCCGAGATAGCAGAGGCATGGATTTTTATTGAAGAAAAAGATAAGCCCTTATCAAGCATCTCAGTAAAATATTGAAAAATCTGAGGAATATTGGGCTTTGCTGTGTCTGTTCCTTGTGCTTGGTTCCAAGCACAGAATCTCTTCCATTTATCAGCATAAGATTTTCTACTACTAGGCCTTCTGGCTTCCAAAATGACATCCATCACAGATTTACTGAGAGGTGTTGTTTGAATAATTAACTGATCAGCCAAGCTGCAAGATTCAGAGTTTGGAGCTGAGTGTGCAAAATGTGATTGTTCTGCTGAGACAGTAGATGAGGTATTTGAGGCAAATACCATATTCCTTAGAAGTGGATAGCAGTGCTGGCGAGGCCAGTCCGGAGCAACTAGGATCATTTTTGGTTCCATTCTTTTTTGTGATGAACTCTTGTACAGAATTTGTCTAACTGATAATTTTGGGGAGAGGCAAATAGATCTATGTCTGGGCTCCTCCATTTCTGTGTTAACCTGCTGAAGATTTGTGGATCCAGTCTCCATTCGTGCGGGTCCATAAGATTTCTGCTTAGGTCGTCTGCCAGAGTATTGTTTTCCTGGCAGAAACTGAGCTTGAAGATGTATTTGGTAAGTCAAGGCTGTGTTCCACAAGGCCATGGCTAGTCTGCAAAGGGGGTAGGAATGTGTACCCCCTGCTTGTTTATGTACCACATAACTGTGGTGTTGTCCGTCTATCAGTAGTCGTCCTGGATGAAGTCCTTGAACACTGTCAGAGCATTCTGAACAGCTAGCATCTGTTTCTGGTTGATATGCTTATGCATTTGGTTTGGGCTCCATTTGCCCTGAATGCATCTCCCTGCCAGGTGGGCCCCCCCAAGCATAGTCTGATGCGTCTGTAGTTAGAGTTTGGGTGGCAGGGGGTAGAGTGAATGACAGTCCCTTGTTTTGGTGACATGTCTTTGCCCACCAAATAAACTCCTGTTGTAGGCAGGGAATGAGAGGAATCATCGTTTCCAGACTGTGGCAATGCTGACTCCATAAACTTTTTAGGTACCATTGAAGTTTCCTCATATGCAGTCTCACATATGGAATTAGTAGAATGCAGCATGCCATGAACCCCAAAGCCTGCAGAATTTGTCTTGCAGATAACTGGGTTTTTGTTGCCATTTGTTTGAAGTATGTTGTCAGTTGCCTTTGTTTGTCTGGCGTAAGGTAAGCCATCTGGGCAGTTGTATTCAAGCTTGCACCCAGGAATGTAATTATTTGAGAGGGTACCAGCTGGGATTTATTTTTGTTTATAATGTACTCTAGGCATGCTAGAAGCCTTTTTACAAACACCAGATGTTGAAGAAGAGCGTCCTTGTCCTCTGCTTGAATGAGACAATCGTCCAGATAAGGATAGATTTGAATGCTTCTTTGTCTGCAAAATGCAATTACTGGTGCCAGGCACTTTGTAAAGACCCTGGGCGCAGTAGATAAGCCAAAGGGCAGTGCAGAGAATTGGTAATGCAAAAAACCTGCTTTGAAGTGGAGGTATCTTCTGCATGATTCCCTTATTGGGATATGCAGGTATGCCTCTTAAGTCTAGAGTTACTAACCAAGCATTCCTGCCTAGCATAGGTAGTAGCTGTTGTAAAGCCAGCATTTTGAATTTTGGAATGTCCAGGAAAGTGTTCAGAATCGATAAGTCCAGTATTGGACGCCATGAATTGTCTTTTCTGGGTACCAGGAAAAGTCTTAAATAAAAACCTTGTCCTTTTTCCTTTTCTGGTACCAGTTGAATAGCCCCCATATCCATGAGGGACATGACTTGTTTCTGGGCCTCTGCCCACTGGTTTTGTGGCAGATCCGGCCATCCGTTTGGAATTGGCAAAGTATGGAAACTAAATCTGTACCCCTGGGATACTATGTTTAATACCCACTTGTCCTGGGTAATTAACTGCCAATTTTGAGCATGAAGTGCTAGTTTTCCCCCCAAGGGACCTGCCAAAAGTTAAGTGCTTGGTGATGGTAGAGGAGTGTCATTGAGTCTGCTTACTTAAGGTTGTGCTTTGTTCCCTCCAGTTTTGGAGGTAGAGGCACCCCATTGCTTTGACCTGCAAGAACCCTGTGATTGGTATCTGGAGCCTTTTGAGTGCCTGGATTTGCCTTGAGTGGCTCTGTTGGACACAGGAAAGGACCAATTTTTAGTAGACCAGTGACTACTGAACCTGGGTGGCTGCACATGCAAGTTTACAGTTTGCATAGATTTAGCTTCGTCTTCCATTTTCTTTAAAACCTCTTCTGCCTTATTACCAAACAGAATGTCATGCTGCAAAGGAGCATCCAACAATTTAGCTTTAATATGATCAGGCAGATTTTGCTCCTTGAGCCAGGCATGCCTTCTAATCACAGATCCAGTAACGGAGGCCCTACAAGAGGCCTCCAAGGAATCAAAACCACATTGCAAAGAATGCTTTCCAACCTGTTCTGCTGAATGCAATAATTCCTGTAACTTTATTTTCCACACAATCAGAAATCAACATCATTTTCTGTAAGCCCATAACATGCTGTTGATATTTAAGCATATGAAACTGGCAGTTTAAAGCCCTGATTGACAAGGTTGCAGACGTATTAACCTTCTTTCTCCATCTATCCAGCGCCCTGGAATCTCAGTCAGAGGGGACAGGATCTTTGGCTGTAGAGGCCTTTATACCCTTGGGACACTGAGAAATAGTCTCAGGGTCAGCAGCAGGATTTTTGAGTAGAAATGTGTGGGAGTCAGGAACCCTGTAATATCTGTGACTTACTAGGAGCCGGAGGCAGGGAATCAGGAGCCATGCTTGATTCCGAAAACACATCAACAATGTCTAATACCAGAGGTACTGACAAAGGCCTATCCTGAGGAAGAAGGAAATCCCCAAGCCTCTTTTTTGATTCAGAGAAGTCCTGACTCTCCCTGTGAAAATGTTCCCTTAATCTATACAAAGTCTCCCCAAAAGAGTAATCCTCAGGAAGAGATGCAGATGGGATGGATTCCTCTGCATCACAATCCTCATAAGGTGGAATAGAAAATTCCTGATCAGAAGAGGAATCAAAAGAAATGGAAACCTGATCTGAAGATTCATAATCAGTGCCTTGCCTAGGCCTTTTAGCAAGGGGGGGGTTGGGAATCCCTGATCAAGGTAATTAAATCCTCAGCCATTTTGATCATCTGTTTTTTAGGCATAGAGGCCTGAGCACATGGCTCATGCATTGGTTTTTTAGACACAGAAGATGTTTTTGACCTTGTTTTTGAGGCTGGCGTTGGTTTAATATAAAAATGTTGAGGCCTGAAACACCCTCAGAAGTCGGTGCCTGCTGAGCAGCACCGGACCCATCCAAAGGAGAGACATCCACGGGTTCAATACTCTGAGAATCTCGCGGCATACCGGACTCTGAATGGGTCTCGGTAGAGGCCTGCGACTCAAAAGCAGCGGGTATCAGGGGCTGCGAAAGTGCCTCACTGAGTACCAGTGAACGGATGACTGGCTTAGGAGAAGCTTCATCAGTTTTGGACCTCGACGATCTGTCTCTTTCTTTGCGTTTTTTGTGAACTCCGGTAGTCTGATTGCTAACCGACGACATTTCAGGATAATTAAATCTTGAACCAAAATAATTAGAAGCAAAAATATACAGACGCTTAATAATGCGTTGGTTAAATCTAGCACAAAACCGACAGCAAGGCACGTTGTGATCTGAGCCTAGGCAAAGAATACAGTACAAATGAAAACACTTATGAGGTATTTGCTTCCCACAAGTAATGCAATTTTTAACTTTTACTGACATCGGTAAGGAGCAAGAAAATGTTTCCCCAACGGGGTACTTAGCTTTAATTTGAAGACTTTGGTTCTGAAACTCGAATGTGAAAATTTCAGGGGTCGGCCAACCGGCACTTGCGAACTGCTTCTGCTTCGGGCACCGCACGGCAAAAAAGACTGAATAAAATGGAGTCAGCTGCATGTTTTATACCCCTGATGACCTGACGTCATGTAAGAGGAGACAGCAACTGACGCAGGACCCAACACTTTGTTATTCAGGCCGACTGAGGGCAACCTGCCAGCAGATTACCCAAATGCAATGACTGCAACAGTGAAACACTTAGAACATCAGGCAGAAAGCAAGCCAATGGTGGATGTAAGAAAAGTCAGCCTGAAATTACCAAAAGATGCACCTTAATAAAAGCACAAGCCAACCTCAAATTAAACCGCTCACTTAAATACTACGGGATCAGGGATGGGGCAACGATTCCTTTGATGACACCAGAGGAAAAACATCTTCCACCTGGACAACTAGTATTTCTTAGCTGCACACCTCCTAGCCTAATAAACAGGAGAAGGAAAAGTAGCCTGGCAACAACAGGTTAATTTCAATGTGTAATATAAATGCAATAAGTTGTGTTAGGATCCTGGCAAAGTTCCTACATGTTATAATTGAAGAGAAACAGGTTTTGTTGAAGTTAGAGCATTGACTAATACCTGGAGATTAATTTATTTAAATGGGCGGAATTGCAGGGGAAGGAATAGTGGGAGTGGTATTAATGTACATATAGATAGCTTTTAAACAGTGAAAGTTGAGAAATTTTACTTGACGTATTAAGACAAGTTGTAGAGGGAGGAAGATGGCTGCAGAAGTTCCAATCACCATATAAGACACCTAGGGTTACATTTTGGCTAAAGAGGGGGGGGGGTTGGCAGGGTGAGATTTCAAAAAGGAACCAGGAAAGGGCATCCATTTTCTCCACATTTACTTCTAATATAAACAGTGCATTGTGTACAAAGGATTAGGGTGGTTTTGAAGAATAGGACTGCTTTTTGAACTAAAGGGTGCATGCACTGTTTTGCAAATGACTGAATGATACGGTTAGAGAAAGTGAAAAGGCGGTTAGTTACTGACAGTACTGGAAATTTTCAGATCAGGTGAAGAACAATGGTTGCAATTTCACTCAAGGATGCTGGTGATGGCTAAAGTGGGAGAAGGTATCAAAGAAAAAGTCAGCCCATCATAATCAGATGGAGGAAATAAATATCCAGAGGAAATGATGCATGGTACAAAAGAAGCAATCTTCCAGAAGGATGGATTGGTCCTGAGTGACGCCCTGTCCGCATGAAAGATGATGAAGGGCTCCACTGCCATAAGGGCCTGTAATTCAGAAATTCTTCTGGCTGAAGTGATTGCTAAAAGGAAGGCTGTTTTCCAGGAAAGAAATTTTAGGTCTGCAGTAGCAGCTGGCTGAAAAGGAGGTAGAGCGAATTTCTCCAATACAAAGTTAAGGTCCCAGGCAGGGGTTGGAGCTCTCCTGGGTGTTCTCAAGTTTCTGGCCCCTCTGAGATACTGCTTTAGCAGAGGATGAGAGAAGAGAGGGGGTTTTGTGTTGTAATGAGCTGAAATGGCTGAGGCATGGATTTTTATGGAAGAAAAAGACAGGCCCTTGTGAAGCATCTCAGTTAAGTATTGTAAAATCTGAGGTAAATTGGGCACTGCTGTGCTCATCCCATGAGACTGATTCCAGGCACAGAATCTTTTCCATTTGTCAGCATACGATTTTCTAGTACTAGGTCTTCTCGCCTCCAAATTGACATCCACATCACAGGTTTGCTGAGGGATGCTAAGGGGGAATGTAAGTGATTAGCAAAGCTGCAAGGTTCAATGTTTGGAGCCGAGGGTGCAGAATTTGGTTGTACTGCTGAGACAGTAAGGAAGGTGTCTGAGACAGGTGCCATGGAGGAATTTATGACAGACTGTGTAGGAGTGGGTACCAGTGTTGGCGAGGCCAGTCTGGAGCAATCAAAATCATTTTGGTTTGTCCTGTTTGACTTTTAGTAAAACTTTGGGGAGCAGAGTCAGAGGGGGAAAGGCATAGACTGATAGGTTTTCCCAGCTGAAGGACAGAGCATCCACTTTCCAGGCTTTTTTGTGAGGAGTTCTTGTGCAAAATTTGTCCAACTGGTAGTTCTGGGGTGAGGCAAAATGATCTATGTCCAGGCTCCCCCAATTGTGTGTCAACATGTTGAAAATCCGTGGTTCCAATTACCATTCCTGTGGGTCCAGGAGATTTCTGCTTAGTTCGTCTGCCAAAATATTCAAGTTTCCTGGCAGGAATTGAGCTTGTAGTTGTACTTTATAGCTCAAGGCGGTAATCCACAATGCCATGGCTAGTCTGCAGAGGGGGTAAGAATGTTTACCCCCTTTGCTTATGTAACACAACTGTGGTGTTGTCCGTCTTTACCATTAGTTGTCCTGGATGAAGGTAGTCCTTGAAGGCTGTCAGTGCATTCTGTACAGCTAGCATTTCTTTTTGATCACTATGAAGGTGCATTTGATTTGGGCTCCATTTGCCCTGAATGCACTTTCCTGCCAGATGAGCGCTCCCCATGCATTGTCTGATGTGTCTGTAGTTAGGGTTTGGGTGGCAGGGGGTGGTGTGAATGGCTGTCCCTTGTTTTGGTTGCAGGCCTCTGTCCACCATAGGAACTCTAGTTGCAGGCAAGGTATGATAGGAATCATTGTTTCCAGACTGTGACAATGTTAACTCCATAAACATTTTAAGTACCCCTGAAGTTTCCTCATACGCAGTCTTGCATATGGAATTAGAAGAATGCAGGCAGCCATGAACCCCAAGGCTTGCAGTATTTGTCTTGCAGACAGCAGGGTTTTTGTGGCCACCTGTTTGAAGTAAGCCACCAATAGAATTTATAGAATTTGCTTTTCTGGTGTAAGGAAAGCTATATGGGCAGATGTATTCAAGCTTGCACCCAGGAATGTAATTTTTCGTGAGGGTACTAGTTGTAATTTCTTTTCGTTTATGGTGCAACATAGACAAGATAGAACCCTTTTTTTTTTTTTTTTTTTACAAACGCCAGATGTTTTAGAAGAATGGACTTGTTTTCTGCCTGAATTAGACAATTGTCCAGGTATGGATATATTTGAATGTTTCTTTGCCTGAAAAATGCAATTACTGGAGCCAGACACTTTGCAAATACCCTGGGCGCAGTAGATAAGCCAAAGGGCAGTGCAAAGAACTGATAATGCAAGTAGCCTGCTTTGAAGCGTAGGTATCTTCTGCAAGATTCCCTGATTGGGATATGCAGGTAAGCCTCTTAAGTCTAGAGTTGTCAACCAGGCATTTTTGCCTAGCATAGAAAGTAACTGGTGAAGTGTCAGCATCTTGAATTTTGGAATGTCCAGAAAGGTGTTTAGAGTAGACAGGTCCAGAATTGGACGCCATGATTTGTCTTTTCTGGGTACCAGGAAAAATTTGGAATAGAAACCTTGTCCCTTTTCCTCTTCTGGTACTAGCTGAATAGCCCCCATGTTTAGGAGGGAAAGTACTTGTTTCTGAGCCTCTGCCCACTGATTTGGAGTTGGCAACGTGTGGAAATGAAACCTATATCCCTGGGACATTATATTTAAAACCCATTTGTCCTGGGTTATAAGTTGCCAGTTTTTTGCATGAAGAGCCAGTTTTCCCCCCAAAGGGGTGGCTAATAGGCAAGTGCTTTGTAATTTTAAAGGAAAGTCATTGAGACTTTTACCATAGGGAGGTGTCTTGTTGTTTCCAGATTTGGAAGCGGAAGTACCCCATCGCTTAGTTCTGAAAGACCCTTGGGACTGAAACCTTTTGTGCTTTTGGAATGTCTGGGTTTGGCTTGAGTGGCTCTGGAAGGAACTGGAAAGGACCAGTTCTTAGTAGGCCAGTGCCTACTAAATCTTGGAGGTTGTACTTGTAAGAAGTCTTTCACAGTTTGCATAGATTTAACTTTATCTTCCATATTTTTTAAAACTTCTTCAGCTTTATTGCCAAACAGACGGTTCTGCTGCAAAGGAACATCCAACAATTTTGCTTTAACATGATCAGGCAGAGATTGCTCCTTAAGTCAAGCATGCCTTCTAAGCACAGACTCAGTTACAGTAGCCAAGCAAGAGGCCTCCAAAGAATCAAAACCACATTGCAAAGTATGTTTTCCAACTTGTTCAGCTGAATGCAGTAAGTCCTGCAAGTCCTAATTTTCCACACAGTCAGAAATCAACATCATTTTCTGTTTAAGCTGTCCCATGATATGCTGGTGATATTTTAGCATATGGAATTGACAGTTTAAAGCCCTGATTGCCAAGGCTGCAGAAGTATAAACCTTTTTACCCCATCTATCCAGCGCCCTGGAGTCTCTATCGGAAGGGGTAGGATTTTTAGCAGTAGAAGCCTTAATGCCCTTGGGCCCCTGAGAAATGGTTTCAGGGTCCGCAACCGGATTTTTGAAAAGGAATTTGTGGGAGTCAGGAACCCTGTGGTATCTGTCTGGCTTACAAGGAGCCGGAGGCAGGGAATCAGGGGCCATACTGGATTCTGAAAACACATCAACAATGTCTAGTACAGGAGGTATAGCCAAAGGCCTATACTGAGGAAGAAGAAGAAAATCCCTAAGCCTCTTTTTGGATTCAGAAAAATTCTGACTTTCCCAGTGGAAATGTTCCCTTAACGTATGTAAAGTTACCCCAAAATAAAAATCCTCAGAGGGAGAAGCAGAAGGAATGGAATCCTCTGCATCAGAGTCCTCATAAGTAGGTATGGACAAATCCTGTTCATTAGAAGAGTCAGAAGAAACAGAGTCCTGTTCAGAAGATTCATAGTCAAGTTCAGCCCTAGGCCTCTTAGAAGGGGGGAGGGGGGTTGACTACCCCTGATTAGAGTAATAAAATCTTCAGCCACTTTGATCACTTGCTTTTTAGGCATAGGGGCCTGAACATGTGGCCTGGGCGTCGGTTTCTTAGACATAGATCTAAACTTTGGCCTTAATATTGAAGTTGGTGTTGGTTTAATATACAAATCTGTAGGCCTGAAAACATCCTCAGAAGCTGGTGCCTGCACAGCGGCTCCGGATCCATCCAAGGTAGAGACATCCGCGGGTTCCATAGGTGTAGTATCTTGCAGCATATCGGACTCCGAATGGATCTCAGTAGAGGCCTGCGAATCAGAAGTAGTGGGTATCAGGGGCTGCAAAAGCGCCTCACTGAGCACCGGCGAACTGGCGACTGGCTTAGAAGAAGCGTCATCGGCAGTTTTGGACCTCAACGGCCTGTCTCTGTCTTTTTCTTTGCATTTTTTCGGTATTCCGGTAGTCAGATGGCTAACCAACGTCATTTCTGGATAATTAAACTGAGAACCGAAATATTTAGATGCAAAAATGTACTGACGACGGATAGTGAGCTGATTAAATAAAGCACAAAACCGACAGCAAGGTACATCGTGGTCAGGGCCTAGGCAAGGAATGCAGTACAAATGGAAATCCTTATGAGGTATTTGCTTCCCACAAGTAATACAATTATTAACTTTTACTGACATCGGTAAGGAGCAAGAAAAAGTTTCCCCAATGGGAACCGGCGACTGGCTTAGGAGAAGCTTAGTCGTCTGTTTTGGGCCTCTGTTGTCTTTCTGTTTCTTTGCGTTTTTTATGAACTCCGGTAGTCGGATGGCTTTCCGACGACATTTCTGGATAATTAAACCTGCGTACAAAGTAGTTCAAAGCAAAATCATACCGACGCTCAACAGTGCATTAGTTAAATCTAGCACAAAACCGGCAACCCAGAAAGTTATGATCGGGGCCTAGGCAAGGAATACAGTAAGAATGAAAGTCCATATGAGGTATTTGCTTCCCACAAGTAATACAATTATTAACTTTTACTGACATCGGTAAGGAGCAAGAAAAAGTTTCCCCAATGGGGTACTTAGCTTTTAGTTGAAGACTTTGGTTCTGAAACTCGAAAACGAAAATTGCAGGTGTCGGCCGACCGGCACTTGCGAACAGCTTCTGCTTCGGACACCGCATGTTAAGAAAGACTGCTGTAATGGCATTGGCTGCATGTTTTATAGCTCTGACGTCATGGACGAAGGGACAGTAACCGACACAGGACCCAAGACTTTGTTAACCAGGCCGACTGAGGGAAAACTGCCAGATTACCCAAATGTAATGACTGCAACAGTAAAACATGAAGAACATCAAGTAGATACATTCCCTTGGTGGCACGTAATATCTTGACTTGTGAATGCTTGAAATATATTTGAGGGTTCTGAGGACCATAGACACAAAAGACTGTTTATGGTCCAGTCTTTCTGTTACATCAGAGTGTGTATTTTTTTTTTTCATTTTGTTAGGTACGATTCCCGTGTTTCTGGCTTTCCAGATTCACTTAACAGCAACCACATCATTGGTAAGCATGTGACTAATGGAGATGGGTGCCAGATCACCCAAGCTATCAGCCTTAGGGTCTTCACTCTGGGATGTAAAAGCAAGTTCTTGCTTTGAAACAAACAGTCCACATATTAAGGCAGTGGGACAGACTCCATCTTTCTCATGCACAGCAGGAGAATCTGGCAATGTTGTCACTGCTTAAAGTGGAATAAGAGAAGTATTTCTGACCAGTCCACCATTATCTTCTGCATTACCCCGAGTAGAAGAGGAATGGGAGAAAAAGAGTAAAGAAATAAACTCTTCCAGGTGATGAAGGCACTTGCTGCCTTGACCCCTGTATCTGACATCCTGGTCCAAAATTTAACCAATTGTTTTTTGGCCAAGTGAAAAGGTGTTCCTTCTGGCACATCTCACCTGTGGACTAATTCCATCCAGAAAAATGTCCTAATAAAGCAACCATAAGGGTCTACTTCTGTCCTGTGCAAATGATGTGCCAGGATGTTCTACTCGGATAGGATGTATGATGCTCAGTCTCAAACCTGGATTCTGAGCCAGGTACCATGCCTCCTCAGCTAGCCTGCACAAGACACGAGTGTGGGATCCCACCACCTGACAATGTATTATATGGCTGCTGTGCTGTTTGCGAGTAAAAGCAGGGTCTCCAATTGACAAGTCTGACAGAAAGCTTTTATGGCTAAAAAATTAATGTCATCATCTCTTTGATGCAAATGTGTTTTTCTTCAGAGTTTTATCTCAGATTCTCAGTTTTCCCCGAGTGGACTCTCCAAGCTACATCTGAGGATTCTATGGCAAATGTCTGGGTAGCTGGGCTAGCTCGAATGGGGCCTCCTGACAAAGCAATTACACAGAACACCAAATTTTTTGTAACTGTAGGTCCAGAATACCAAGTGACCTTATTACACGAGCTCTAAAAAATGTCTGTAATCAAGCACCTGTACTGTTGCGAGAGCTACCATGAATCCTTGCTCCATGGTAAAACAGGGAACTATTTCATAATATATACATATATATATTTTTTTTTTAAATAGGGAAAGCAACAATCCATTGTTAGTTGCATTTGTAAAGCCCATACTCCATAAAAAAACCTCATATTTTTTTTTTAAGTAGAAGGTAGGTGATAGCCCTTGTTAGACACATAATTAATAAAAAGGCTCGTCAATGTTACAGTGGCAAGCTATGCTACTGTCATAAACCTGAGAGTTATGCAAATGCACTGGGCAAGGTCCAATGAACTATATCGATAACTTTTTTTTTTTAATTAAGAAAATGAAACCTATACTCCATCTCGGGACACTGAGGACCCATTTATGCCAAGTTTTCTCTCATGCTTTAAAAAACAGATCCAAATGCACCCCCTTCTCCAACTTTTGGGCAGGAGCAGGTAAAAAAAAAAGTGCGGCTGGGGTGGGGAACTGACTGGGGTGGGTTCTAAGAGGAAAGTACAGTTGTGTACACTTACCATAAATGTAGATGTTCGAGTGTATTCACTGTTGCAGTCATTACATTTGGGTTATCTGCTGGCAGGTTGCCCTCAGTCGGCCTGAATTCCAAAGTCTTGGGTCCTGCATCGGTTGCTGTCTCCTCTTCCATGACGTCAGGTCGTCAGGGGTATAAAACAAGCAGCATACGCCATTTTCTTTAGTTTTTCTTGCCTCCGACGTCAGGTGCCCCCAAAAAGGTAGCAAATATATATATATATATATATATATATATATATATACACATGCATCAATATAAACTTTACCTTCATCTACAAGCAAAAACACCACATAGATTGTCGAAGACAGAGAAGGAAAGATAAACTCCAGAATGAGAGGGGGATGGCGGGAGGGTAACCTGGACTGCAACAGTGAATACACTCGAACATCTACATTTATGGTAAGTGTACACAACTGTACTATGTTCTTCGTGTTTCACTGTTGCAGTCATTACATTTGAGTAGAATCCCAAAGCTATGGTTGGGTGGCTAGAGCTAAACAGCATTAGGAGCGGCTATAAGGCCCGGCAGAACTGCAGTGGCAAAGCCTGCCCTAGATTTAGAGTAAAGAGGCAAATGATAATGCTTTGTAAAGGTGTGAACAGAACTCCAAGTAGCAGCCTCTAGAATGTCTTTGGTTGGTTCTCCACTTAGAAAGGCTGCTGAAGTAGCTGCAGCTCTGTTGGAATGAGACCTAATGCCCTTGGGCACAGGTTTACCATGGTGTAAGTAGCAGAAATGGATGCAGTGGCTTATCCACTTTAAAATAGCCTTGCCCTCTGATCCTGCAGCATATGTCACTAGTAATTGCTCAGCTTTTCTTAGAGCTTTAGTCCTGCTTAAGTAGAATCTTAGCTGTCTGTGTACGTCCAAGAAATGCAGAATTCTCTCCCCCTTGTTCTGTGGATTTGGATACAAAGTTGGCAGATGAATTGTTTGGTTAAGAGCCACACTGGAAACCACCTTAGGTATAAAAGTAGGATTTGTCCTCAGAGACACCCTGTCTGGGTAAAATATGATGAAAGGCTCTATAGCCATGAGGGCCTGTAGCTCTGAAACTCTAACTGCTGAAGTAATAGCTAGTAGTAGGGCTGTTTTCCAAGATAAGAACTTTATATCAGCGGTAGCAGCTGGTTCAAATGGAGGCAGGGTGAGCTTTTCCAACACATAACTGAGGTCCCATGCAGGCAATGGCGATCTTCTAGGAGGCCTTTTTGGCTCCTCTAAGAAACTGCTTTAGTAACGGATGAGAAAAGATCGGTGGCTCTGTATTGTAATGAGCCGAAATGGCAGAGGCATGGATTTTAATTGATGAGAAAGACAGGCCTTTGTCAAGAATCTCAGTTAAGTATTGCAATGTTTGAGGAATATTTGGTTCTGCTGTATCAGTTCCTTCTGCTTGATTCCAAGCACAGAATCTCTTCCATTTGTCAGCATAAGATTTTCTAGTACTAGGCCTTCTGGCTTCCAAAATGACATCCACCACAGCTTTACTGAGAGGTGTTGTTTTGTATGACTACATGATCAGCCATGCTGCCAGGTTCAGAGTCTGTAGTTGATTGTGCAGGATCTGATTGTTTAGCAGGGACAGTAGTTGTGGTCTTTGAGGCAAGGTCTAAGCTGGGTATTGAGACAAGTTCCTTAGGATTGGGTACCAGTATTGGTGGGGCCAGTCCGGGGATATTAGTATAACCTTTGGTTTCTCTTGTCTGACTTTTAGGAGGACCTTGAGGAGAAGAGGCAGAGGAGGAAAGGCGTAAACTGATAGGTTTTTCCAACTGAAGGATAGGGCGTCCACTTTCCATGCTTGTCTGTGATAAGTCCTTGTGCAGAATCTCTTCATAGGTTCATAGGTAGGTACTAGGCTATCGGCCCTAGGGCCCATACAAGCCTAGCCAAAAAATGTACCCTGGCTTTCGCCACCCAAGAAAATTATTTTCTTGTGCCCCTGTCGAGCAGAGCCATAGAAGTGATCCCTGGGGTGAATTTCCCATTTCCCATCCAATCATCAAGATTTTTCTTGAAGAGTACTAATGAGGAGCTCTGTTTGACATAGATAGGTAGTCTGTTCCAGACTATGGGAAGTCTCTGGGACAGGAATCTATCCCTCCAGGATGTTCTGTTTATTGTGGTGACAAGGTTTAGGTCCCTAGAGTGTGTAGCTCGGAGGAATTGGGATTTCTTTAAGTGGAGCATGTCCAACAGCTCTGGGTTTGACATAGCTTTGTATGTTAGGCAGAGATCGCCCCTGAGTAGGCGATATGCGATGGAGTAAAGCTGTAGTTTTTTGAGACGGTCTGCATAGGGCATCTGTTTGAGGCCAGTAATCCTCTTTGTGAGGTATTTCTGTGGTCTTTCCAGTTGTTGTAGATGTCTTGTGAGGTACATACCAAAAGGGGTGTTGTACTCTATAATGGGTCTAATGAGTGATGAGTAGAGGGGAACAATGACCTCTTTTTTTCTGGATGAGAATCCTTTTGTGATGAGATGAGCCACGTAGAAGGATTTCCTGACCACTGTGGCGATGTGATTATCAAAGGAGAGACTACTGTCCACCTGTGTCCCAAGGTCTTTATCACATTTTTGGCATTAAGTAGACTACCAGCTATGTGGTAGTTCATGGGTACAGAGTTTTTACCAAAGGGGATGACAATACAATTTTTGGCATTGAACTTCCTGCCATGGCTTTGACACCAGGTATCTGTCTCAATGAGGCCCTTTTGTAGTTTGTCCACATTGTTAGGAGTTTCGATTATGGCTCCTAGTTTGCAGTCATCTGCAAACTTTGTTAGTCAAAGACTTTCTGTGTTGGCCTGCACTTCAGAGAAGTAGATACCAAACAGGAGAGGACCCAGGACTGAACCCTGTGGTACTCCACTTGTCACTGGTCTGATGTCGGATTTTGGATCCGCTTTCACAGTGTGGGTTCTGCCCGTGAGCCAGTTGGCAACCCATCTTGTGACATAGGGATTTATACCTAGTTTAGTGAGCTTATCTATAATTCCAGAGTGGGGGATGGTGTCGAAAGCATTGGCGAGATCTAGATAAGCTGTGTGAACCATTTTACCCTCATCTATGGCTTTGGTGACTGCTTCAAAGAAGTCAATCAGGTTTAGGAGACATGATCTGCCTTTTACAAATCCAAACTGGGTAGGGTCCAGAGTTTGGAGATTACCAATGTCTTTGTTTATGAGTTCCACAATGATACGTTCCATGGCCTTGCAGACCAGGCTCGTCAGGCTAATGGGGCAGTAGTTCCCGGGGTCCGTCGTGGCTCCCCCTTTGTGGAGTGGGATAACCATCACGGTGCGCCATTCAGTGGGTACAAAGCCTGAGGTGAGGCTATGATTGAACATGGTATTTAGGTAGGGTGCCAGTTCATTCTGTAGTTCATGTGGAACGCAGCCTGGGATATTGTCAGGTCCCATGGATGCTGTTTTCTTGGCTTTGGAGAGTGTTTTTTTTTTATCTGTGCAGCCATGATTATAGGAACTTTGCATTCTTCCGGTATAGAGATGGGCCCTCTAGTGGGTGAGAGGGGGGTAAATTCAGCACTGAACCTATCTGCTAGGATGTTGGCAATATCAGTTGGTTCTGTATATTTAGTGCCATTGTGCTGTAACTCAGAGCAGATCTGAGTGTTCCCATTTAGATTCTTGACATAGCTATAGAATGCTTTGTGGTTGTCTTTAGAGTCAGTGGCAATTTTGTTTTCGTAACTAGCTTTGGAGGATTTTATGAGGGATCTCAGCTTCTTACTGAGGTTGACCAGGGAGTTCCTCCAGTCATGGGTTTTACTCTTTTTTGCAACAGTTTCTTTCTTCTGTTTTAGAGTTTTGTTTATGGCAGAGGACCACCAGATTGGCTTCCTTTTTTTTGGAAGATAACATCTTGGTTCTATTAGGGATAGCATGATCCATGCACTCGTGTAAGTGCTTATAAAGTGCATTTGTGTAGGATTCGGCAGTCATACCTCTATTGTCCGTCTGCATGGGTGTCATGAAGTTTGCCACTTCTGTCTTGAAAAGTGTGAAGTTGGCTTTGGAGAAGTTTTTTACGATGGTTTCCCTAATTGGGGGTGGGGGTGGGATGTGGACGTCTAGGCTGATTAGCTTGTGGTCGGATCTGACCAACGAGGAATTGACCTCTGGTGTGGAACACCAGTTTCCCATGTTGGTAATGACCAGGTCTACGATATTGCTGCCCCTGGTGGGGGTGTGAATAAGTTGATCCAAGGCATTGGAATTTATGAATTCTAGAAAACGTTGAGCAAGAGAGTTGGTACATGAGTAGTTTTCCCAGTTAATGGTGGGGTAGTTGAAATTGCCCATTATTAGGGTGTTGGGTTGTACCCTAATACTTTCCAGTGTATCAAGTGTGAATCCTGGGGCATGGTGGGGGGTCTGTAGCAAGCTACAATTTGGATTGCGGTCTTGCCCAGAGTTAGCTGCACTTGGATAATTTCGGACGCATTATGCTGTGCAACTAGCCTGGAGGTGTGGATATCCTTAATGAATATGGACACGCCTCCGCCTTTAGTGCTTCTTTCTGGGTTAGGTGGCCGAAAGGTGTGGTATGAAGTGAAGCCTGGTAATGCAGGCATGCTCTCTGGAGCTTTGAACCAGGTCTCTGTGACTGCACAGATGTCAATATTCTCCATTTAAGGAGTGCCTCAAGTGAGTGCATTTTGAGGTTTAGACTTCTAGCACTGAGTAGCATTACCCTCAGATTTTGCTTGCTTGTACCTGTTACGGTGGTGAATTTGTCATTTGAACCTTGCCTAAAAAAGGCACTATAGGGGTGACAAGAGCCTTAGCCAGTATCCGGAATCCTAAGGGCGACAGGTGCAGGGCATCTCTGGCAAAGCATCATGGACTGTCGATCATGTCGTCCCAGGCAGACAAACACTGGATCCCCTTAGAATGACACCAGAAGCTTAGCCAATTGTTGAAGTCAATCATTCTGTCCTTGTACTGTGGTATCATTCTGGGTGATGGCAGGATGCTACTCAGGGTTAGGGTCATACCTGCCTGGGATACAAGATCGGAGAGCTCCTCCATGTCTCTTTTCATGTAGTCCAGGGAGGTACGTCTCAGGTCATTCACACCAACATGGACACAGTTGATAATTTTGAGGAGAGGCAAATAGATCTATGTCTGGGCTCCCCCATTTCTCTGTTATCATGCTGAAGACTTGTGGATTTAGTTTCCACTCGTGAGGATCCATAAGGTTTCTGCTTAAATCGTCTGCCAGAGTGTTTTGTTTTCCTGGCAGGAATTGAGCTTGAAGATGTATTTGGTAGGTCAAAGCTGTGTTCCACAGTGCCATGGCTAATCTGCAGAGGGGGTATGAGTGTGTGCCCCCTTGCTTACTTATATACCACATTACTGTGGTGTTGTCAGTCTTTATCAGTAGTTGTCCTGGATGAAGTAAGTCCTTGAAGGCTGTTAGGGCATTTTGAACAGCTAGCATCTCTTTCTGGTTGATATGCAGATGCATTTGTTTTAGTGACCATATGCCCTGAATGCATCTTCCTGCCATGTGGGCCCCCCAGGCATAATCTGATGTGTCTGTTATGGTTTGGCTGGCAGGGGGAAGAGTGAATGGCCGTCCCATGTTTTGGTGACATGCCTTTGCTCACCACAGAAACTCCTGTTGCAGGCAGGGAATGAGAGGAATCATTGTTTCCAGACTGTGAGAATGTTGACTCCATAAACTTTTTAGGTACCATTGAAGTTTCCTCATATGCAGTCTTGCATATGGAATCAGTAGGATGCAGGATGCCATGAAGCCCAGAGCCTGCAGAATTTGTCTTGCAGAAGACTAGGTTTTTGTTGCCATCAGGTTGAAGTAAGTAGTCAGTTGCCTTTGCTCGTCTGGCGTGAGGTAAGCCATCTGGGCAGTTGTATTCAAGCTTGTACTCAGGAATGTTATCTTTTGAGAGGGTACCAGTTGTGATTTATTTTCGTGTATTGTGCACACTAGACATGTTAGAAGCCCTTTCACAAATGCCAGGTGTCGAAGAAGAGCGTCCTTGTTCTCTGCTTGAATGAGACAGTCGTCCAAGTAAAGATATATTTGTATTCTTCTTTGTCTGCAAAATGCAATTACTGGTGCCAGGCACTTTGTAGGAGAAGCTTCGTCATCGGTTTTGGCTCTCGACTATCTTTCTCTGTCCTTTTCTTTGTGTTTTTTTATGTACTCCGGTAGTCGGATTGCTATCAGACGACACTTCTGGGTAGATAAATCTGTTTCCAAAATACTTTCATGCAAAAATATACTGACGCTTAATAGTGCATTGGTTAAATCTAGCACAAAACCGACAGCCAGGCACGTTGTGATCAGGGCCTAGGCAAGGAATACAGTATAAATGGAAATCCTTATGAGGTATTTGCTTCCCACAAGTAATACAATTATTAACTTTTTCCGACATCGGTAAAAATCAAGAAAAAAGTTTCCCCAACGGGGTACTTAGCTTTAGTGAAGACTTTGGTTCTGAAACTCAAACTTGAATATTTCAGTAGTCAGCCAACCGGGACTTGTGAAATACTTCTGCTTCGGGCACTGTGTGGCAAGAAAGACTGAAGAAAAGGGCGTCGGCTGCATGTTTTATACCCCTGACGTCATGGAAGAGGAGACCGCAACCGACGCAGGACCCAAGACTTTGGAATTCAGGCCGACTGATGGCAATCTGCCAGCAGATTACTCAAACGTAATGACTGCAACAGTGAAACACGAAGAACATCAGGAAAGTAACAGTTCTTTAAAGGTCACAGTTGTACCCTTGTGGTATCTCAGCTCCAAGGGTCCCACAGGCTTTCTTCTTTGGTTAGCTTACCATTTTTTCCTGAATTGACCTGTTCTCTCGTTCCCTTGCCTTACTTGCAGTGAAAATGCCAAATTGTTGTGGGGTAATTTCTACTGTGTGGAGGAGATGAAATGGCTGATTCTCCGTCTGCATAGTCTTTCCTTTTCCACCAACTTTTTAAATAACTGTTCACCCAGGGGTCCAAACAGCAGATCCCTAACAGGGTACTGAGAAGCCACATTTTGATATATTCTGAAAGGGACTGTGTCCTTATTGAAGCATGCCTCTACATGACATCCACCTCAACCCTAGCTGCCTCTCTGGTAAATGTATCCACACTGCATCAGTCACATTTGATAGGGTGCTTGCAAACATCAGAAGAGACGATGCAAAGATTCAGCACTTAATCTTTCAAGACATTGTCTTTTATCTCGTCCACCCTATCCTTGATTTGAAACAGGAGAGTCAACTCAAACTTTACTGTGCGTGTTTGGCATTTCACAGCCCAAGGCCGTGGGACAGAGGTGTAGTCTTTCTTCCCTAATCAAATACTCTGCCTTCCCAGGTCACTGTGGATGGGATTCTTGGATGGATTCCTTGTGAAATCCACTGACACCATGGCATTCCAGCTTCCTGGGTGCAATGAGCTGTGAATCCAAGTAGAGATGATGCATCCTCCACGGCTTTGATAAAGTACAGTTGTGTACACTTACCATAAATGTAGATGTTCGAGTGTATTCACTGTTGCAGTCATCACATTTGGGTTATCTGCCTACAAGCAGCCCTCAGCCAGCCTAAATACCAGAGTCTTGGATTCCTGCGTCGGATGCTGTCTCTTCTTCCATGACATCAGGTCGTCAGGGTTATAAAACATGCAGTAGACGCCATTACATCAGTTTTTCTTGACCCAGATGTCAGGTGCCCCCAAAATGGGAAGCAATTGTATGTTATGGTACACCTCCATCAAAAAGCAAATACACCAGAAAGCTTAAATACACCAAACAAGAAGGAAAGGTAGAGCCAAGAGAAGTCAGGGGGCTGGAGGGAGGGTAACCAGGACTGCAACAGTGAATACACTCGAACATCTACATTTATGGTAAGTGTACACAACTGTACTATATTCTTTGTGTTTCACTGTTGCAGTCATCACATTTGGGTTGATTCCCAAAGTTAAGGAAGGGAGGAGGAAGTTAAAGAGCATTAGGGCCAGCTATTAAGCCCTGCAAGACTGCAGTGGCAAAACCAGTTCTGGATTTAGAAAAAATAGGCATGTGGTAATGCTTGGTGAAGGTATGTACACAGCTCCAGGTAGCAGCTTCTAGGATGTCCCTGGTACGGACTCCTCTGAGAAAGGCTGTAGAGGTAGATGCAGCCCTGGTGGAATGTGATCTTATCCCCTGTGGGGTAGGTTTTCCATGGTGCTTATAGCAGAAATGAATGCAATGGGCTATCCATTTATAAGTGGTTTGCTTTGAAATGGCCTTCCCCTCTGCTCCTGCAGCAAAGCCAACTAGCAGCTGTTCAAATTTTCTGAGAGGCTTAGTCCTGTCCACATAAAACCTAACTTGTCTGTGCACGTCCAGAGAGTGCAGTATTTGTTCTCCTTTGTTTTGTGGATCAGGGAAAAAAGTAGGCAAATGAATGGACTGATTTAAGGCCACACTAGACACCACTTTGGGCATACAGGAAGGACTGGTCCTGAGGGAAACCCTGTCTGCATGGAAGATAATGAAAGGTTCCACTGCCATAAGGGCCTGTAATTCAGAAACTCTTCTTGCTGAAGTGATAGCTAGAAGGAAGGCTGTTTTCCAAGAAAGGAATCTCAACTCTGCAGTTGCAGCTGGCTCAAAGGGATGGAGAGTGAGCTTTTCCAATACAAAGTTAAGGTCCCAGGCTGGAGTAGGGGCTTTCCTGGGGGGTCTTAAATTTTTGGCCCCTCTAAGGAATTGCTTTATCAGGGGGTGAGAAAAGAGGGGTGGGCTCAGTATTATAATGTGCTGAAATGGCAAAGGCATGAATTTTAATTGACGAGAAGGATAGGCCCTTGTGGAGCATTTCTGTTAAGTACTGAAAAATATGAGGTAAGCTGGGCACCGTTGTGCCCATCCCCCGAGTCTGGCTGCAGGAACAGTATATTTTCTACTTTTCAGCATAGAATTTTCTAGTACTAGGCCTCCTTGCCTCCAGAATGACATATAGCACCTGCTTACTGACGGATGCTATTGGAGAGCTCAAGGAATTAGCCAGGCTGCAAGGTTCAGGGTTTGAAGCGGAGGGTGCAGAATCTGGCCTGCCTGCTGGGATAGCAGGGAAGGTGTCTGGAGGCAGGTGCCATGGTTCCAGTAGTGTCCAGTGCTGGCGTGGCCAGTCTGGTGCAATCAGTATTGTCCTTGGCTTGTCCTGTTTGATCTTTTGCAGAACCTTCGAGAGGCAGAGGGGGCAAGGCATAAACTGAGAGGCTTTCCCAGGTAAAGGACAGGGCCATCCACTTTCCAGGCTTGACTGTGGGAAGTCCTTCTGCAAAATTTGTCCAATTGGTAGTTCTGAGGGGAGGCAAACAGGTCTACCTCTGTAGTCCACCATTTGTTCCTCAAGAGTTTGAATATTTTTGGTTCCAGTTTCCATTCGTGTGGGTCCATGAGATTTCTGCACAGGTCGTCTGCCAGTGAATTTAGCTTGCCGGGTAGGAATTGAGCTTGCAGGTGCACTTGGTAGCTCAAGGCTGTGTTCCACAGAGCCATGGCTAGTCTGCAGAGAGGGTACGAGTGGGTTTCCCCCTGCTTGTATGTACCACATAACTGGTGTCGTCTGTCGTTACCAATAATTGTCCTGGAAGAATGAGGTCTTTGAAGGCTGTCAGGGAATTCTGTACAGCTAACATTTCTTTTTGGTTGATATGCAGGTGCATTTGACTCGGGTTCCATTTGCCCTGAATGCACTGCCCTGCCAAGTGATCCCCCCATACATAGTCTGATGTGCCTATCAGGGTTTGGGCGGCAGGGGGTAGAGTGAAAGGGAGCCCCTTGTTGTGGTAGCAGGCCTCTGCCCACCAAAGGAACTCTGTCTTTATACAAGGAATGATAGGAATCACTGATTCCAGGTCCTGAGAATGTTGACACCATAGGCTTTTTAGATACCACTGTAGTTTCCTCATATGCAGTCTTGCATATGGAATTAGTAGGATGCAAGAGGCCATGAACCCCAGGGCTTATTAGTAGAATGCAAGAGGCCATGAACCCCAGGGCTTGCAGAATTTTCCTTGCAGATAGATGGGCCTTTGTGGCCAATAGTTTGAAGTAGGTTGTCAAATAAACTTGTTTCTCTAGAGTGAGAAAGCCATCTGGGAAGTTGTGTGCAAGCTTGCTCCCAGGAATACAATCTGTTGGCAGGGTACTAGGTGAGATTTCTTTTCATTTATGGTGTACCCCAGAGAGGTAAGAAGTTTCTTTACTAATCCCAGATGTTTTAATAGCAAGTCCTGGCTTTCTGCCCGAATCAGACAATCGTCCAAGTATGGGTATATTTGAATTTTTCTCTGCCTGCAAAAGGCAATAGCTGGAGCTTGACACTTTGTGAATACCCTGGAAGCAGTAGATAAGCCAAAGAGAAGTGCAGAGAACTGATAGTGCCTGGAGCCTGCCCTGAAGCGTAGGTATTTCCTGCAAGATTCCCTTATTGGGATGTGCAGGTAAGCTTCAAGTCTAAGGTTGCCACTCGGGCATCTTTGCCTAGCATAGGAAGCAGCTGTTGAAGTGTTAGCATTTTGAATTTTGGGATTACCAAAAAGGTGTTTAGAATAGAGAGGTCCAGGAGAGGATACCAGGAGCGGTCTTTTCTGGGTACCAGGAAAAGTCTTGAATAAAAACCTTGTCCCCTTTCTTCTGCTGGGACAGGTTGAATAGCCCTGATACTTAGAAGAGAGAGAACCTGCTGTTGGGCCTCTGCCCACTGATTTGGGGGTAGGTCTGGCCAACCGTTTGGGGTTGGTAGGGTGTGGAAGTGGAATCTGTATCCATGGAAAACTATATTCGAAACCCATTTGTCCTGGGTAATGAGTTCCCAGTTTTTTGCATGCAGGACAAGCTTTCCTCCTAAGGGAGCAGGCAGCTGAGCAGGGCTTGGAAGGGTAAAGGTTAAGTCATTGTGCCATTTTTCCGTAAGGGGGGTACCTTACTACTACCTGCTTTGGAAGTGGGAGCACCCCACTGCTTAGGCCTGTGCATAGCCTGAGACTGTAACCTAGGTGGTCTGCTGTTCCTGGATTTGGACTGACAAGGCCTGGAAGAGACTGGAAAGGACCAATTCTTTGAAGACCAATGCTTACTAAATCTGGGAGTTTGTACTTGCAGGAAATCTTTAACAGTTTGCATAGTTTTAGCTTTTTCCTCCATCTTTATGAGGACGACTTCTGCTTTGTTGCCAAACAGGCGGTCTTGGTTTAAGGGAGCATCCAGTAATTTAGCTTTAACATGATCTGGCAAGTTTTGCTCCTTAAGCCAAGCATGCCTTCTAAGTACAGACCCAGTGACAGCAGCCCTGCAAGATGCTTCTAAAGTGTCAAAACCACATTGCAAAGTATGCTTACCAATTTGTTCTGCAGAATGCATTAAATCCTGTAATCCTTTGTGTTCAGCACAGTCAGGAATCAACATCATTTTCTGTTGAAGTAGTCCCATAATATGCTGCTGGTACTTTAACATATGAAACTGGCAATTTAAAGCCCTAATGGCCAAAGTAACAGAAGTGCATACCTTCTTACCCCATCTGTCCAAGGCTCTAGAATCTCTATCAGAAGGGGTAGGATTTTTGGCAGCAATAGCTTTAATGCCCTTTGGTCCTTGGGAAATGGTCTCGATCCTCAGTAGGATTCTTGAAGAGGAACTTGAGAGTCAGGTACTCTGTAATACCCGTCAAGTTTTCTGGGAGCTGGAGGTAAAGTGTCTGGGGAAAGGCTAGATTCCAAGAAAGCATCATCTACAATGTCCAGAACAGGAAGAATAGCTAAATGCCTGTGTTGAGGAACGGGTAAGAATTCCCTAAGCCTCTTTTTGGAGTCAGAGTAATCCTGGCTTTCCCAGCGGAAATGCTCCCTAAGATTGTGCAAGGTTTCACCAAAAGAAAAATCTTCTGGAGGGGAAGCAGAGGGAATTGAATCCTCTGCATCAGAATCCTCATAGGTAGATAAGGGCAAATCCTGGTAATCGGAAGAAACAGAAATATCAGATTCCTGATCAGAAGAATCAGAAGGAAAATCAGTTCTAGGTCTCAGAGGGGGAAGGCTGGCTTCCCCTAATTAAGGTAACAATGTCTTCAGCCATTCTAAGCATTGTTTTTTAGGCATGTGGGCCTGACCATGTGGTTTGGACGTCGGTTTTCTAGGCATGGTGCAAGTTTTAAGCCTGGATGAAGAAGATGGCGTCTGTTTAAAATGCAAGTCTGTAGGCCTGAATACACCATCAGAAACCGGTGCCTGCACAGCGGCTCAGGACCCATCCAAGGTAGAAACATCCGCAGGTTCCATAGTCGAAGAAGCATCTCGCGGCATACCGGACTCAGAATGGGTCTCAATAGAGACCTGCAAATCTGAAGTGGCAGGTATCATGGGCTGCGAAAGCACCTCACTGAGTACCTGCGGACTGGTGACTAGCTTAACGGAAGCGTTGTCGGCAGTTTTGGACCTATGCGGTCTGTCTCTGTCTTTATCCTTACGTTTTTTCGGAAGATCTGTAGTCGGATGGCTTACCAAACTCATTTCAGAGTATGGACACAGAGTACCAAAATAATTTGCTGCAAATATAGCCCGACGACGAATAATTTGGGGGTTGAACAAGGCACAAAACCGACAGCGAGGGACGTCATGGTCTGGGCCTAAGCAGGGGATGCAGTACGAATTCAAATCTTTATGAGGTATTTGCTTTCCACAGGTAAGACGATTGTTAACTTTTACTGACATCGGTTGGAGCAAGAAAAAAGATCCCCAACAGGGTACTTATCTTTTTTTTTGTGAAGACTTCAGTTCTGAAACTCGAAAACAAAAATTTCAGGAGTCGGCCGACTGGCACTTGTGAACTGCTTCTGCTTCGGGCACCGCATGGTAAGAAAGACTGATGTAATGGCGTCAGCTGCACGTTTTATACCCCTGACGACTTGACGTCATGGAAGAAGAGACAGCATCCGGATCCAAGAATCCAAGACTCTGGTATTCAGGCCGGCTGAGGGCTACTTGCAGGCAGATAACCCAAATGTGATGACTGCAACAGTGAAACACGAAGAACATCTGTAGGAATATGAAAGGAGTTAACTCTGATAAACCCAATATCATTAAATACCTTTCCTGAGCAACACAGAAATCCTTTGCTTTCCAATTAGTCTTTCATCCTACTGAAGGTGTCTCCAAATGCAAAAACCTCTAATCAGAAGTAGAGAAGAGGGTGTCCTCAGTGTGATATGACAGGGGAAAGGACATCTGGTCTACATAAACCAGTTCATCCACCTCAGAGTCTGAAGAATCAGATTCTTCAAGGAGGGGGGAGATGTTTCCCTTTTTCGTGTGTGTGTGGGGGGTGGCACTGACAAAGGTAGCGCCAACTGATGATGAAGGTACTTCACCAGACAAGTTCTGTGCCTGCCACATCAAATCTTGGGACAAGGCATGAAAGACAAAAGCCCACCTAGCTCAGGATGGAGCAAAACAGAGAACATCTTAAGTTTTTATGCCTCAGGCCTGCTTTTCAAGGTAATGCTGCCTTACAAATCTCTGGTAGCAGGTGGGCACCAACTTCAATCTCTGAACAGTGGCCATCTCAAAGTACCAAAGCTGAATGAATACAGCTCATATTCTCAGCTGCACAAAATGAATATCAGAACAGGACTTCCATGGGGAGCTATCCAGATCGACAGATTAACAAGGGGCTTTAGCTGGGGAGGATATGCCTTCCTCCAAGAATAAGGTGACTTTCTGACAGGCTTCAGAGGTCTCAGTCCAGGAAGGCATCGTGGTCAAAGTTGCAAATACACCTCACTAGAACCAATACAGTTCAAGCCTAGAGAGTGTTTAGGACTCTTCATATATCACTGGCTTCCCATCTTCCTATGTAAGTGGGGGAAATTGTGCATGATCTGGATGGCACCACTACAGCCTTAGGCAAGATGTCCGGCCTTTTTTGATTCAAGTATCCCTGGTGATTACTCTGCCCATCTGATGGTTTGTTGGTTCTTCTTTCGGCTTTTCCCAGTTAGGGATCGCCACAGCGGAACTCTGGTCTGCTAATGATTGCCAGTATATTTTTTACGGGTGCCGAGGTGCCAGCTCGACACCCAACCTTCAGCAAAGGCATGCCCATTCTACGCATGTCTTTTGAACGCCACTCAACCGCGGGGAGGACATGCAGACTCCACACAGAAGGCGCTCCAACCGAGAATCGAACGGGAGAACCTCTTGCTATGAGGCAACAACGCTACCGCTGCAACACCGCAGCTTTCTTTCCATCTGATGGTCTTCTGGTTTTATCCGATTCATTGCAGACAGGCGATGGCAATGACAGCATGCTCAAGCTCTAAACAAATAAGCACCGACTATGGAAATCTGTGGGTCTTTGCTTTGGACAAGAAATACACTTGATAACTTTAGAAAGTGAAATCTAAACTATGGCCCACAGAAAAAGAAGTTATGTCTTACCATAACGTTCCATCTGTATTGTTGATCTTCGTTCAGTCATTACTCATGGGTATCGGTTCCGACCTCAGAACTGAGCAGGCCATTTTCCAAGCTCGCATCAGCTTCAAACTCTCGAGCTACACTCTTACCCACAATCTCCCTCTCCCTGTTACCTCAGATTGAGTTTGCAAGTTAAAGAAGGTAGAGGCTACCTCTGGTCAAATAATCTATCGAACCGGATGGTGAGATCCACTAGAAACCACAGGAGGGGGAAGGAGGGAGGGTCGTAATGACTGAAAGAGGATCAACAATGCAGATGGAATGTTATGGTAAGACATAACTTCTTTATCCGATATTGTTAATCCTCGTTCATTCCTTTCGCATGGGACAGAGTCCCCAGCTACCTCTATTCCTGGGAGGATCTCATGGAAGGACATTCCTGAGCACCACAGAACCGAAAGATGCTCTTCCCCTGGAGGCCAAATCCAATTTGTAATGATTGATGAGCGTATGAGGCTTGATGAGGGTATGAGGCGTAGCCCAAATTGCAGCTGCACAGATGTCGTGTAAAAAAGCTCTGGCATGGAAGGCAGCAGAAGTTGCCACCGACCTTGTTGAATGAGCTTTCATGGTAGTAGGCAACGAGATATTACATTGTGTATAAATAAAGGTCACACAGTCCTTCAACCATCTAGCTAATGTGACCTTAGCAATGGCAGATCCAAATCTAGGTCCAGAAAAGGCCAAAAATAACTGGTCAGATTTACGTAAGGGTTTAGTCCTGTTCAAGTAAAACAGATTTGCCTGTGGATATCTAGGGTATGTAGGCAATACTCTCCTCTATTTGAATGATTGGGAAAGAAAACTGGCAATTCAATGGCTTGATTAATGGACATTTCAGATATCACTTTAGGCAGAAATGATGGATTAGTTCTCAGAGACACTCTCGCTCTATGAAAAATCAAGTATGGACTCTTGATACATAATGCTTGAAGCTCAGAAATATGTGGCGACCAAAAAGAAGGTTTTCCATGACATAATACCTGAGGTCGCAAGAAGAGGCTGGTTCGAAAGGTGACATTGTCAGAGCTTGTAGAACTAATGATAAATCCCATGATTGAATATGTTCTCTAAAAGGTGGCTTCAGATGATTCACACCTTTTATAAAGGTCTTGCACAATTTATGGGACATAAGAGAGGAATCTTGGACACCATCATGAAAATTAGAAATTGCAGCCAAATGAACTCTAATGGTACAGGCCGATAGACCCGATTGAAAAAGGTCAGCCAGATAGTCTAGTATTATCGACACTGGTGTTGAAAAAGGGTCTACTTGTTTATCTTTCAGCCAACAGGTAAATCTTTTCCACTTGCTCAGATAAGTAATTCTAGTGGAAGACTTATGAGAAGCAATGAGAATATCACGTACTGGTAAAGAAAGATCATTCCATCTGGCAATCAATGGAATTGGAGTAGCCAAGCCATGAGCTTCAGGCTGTTCAAACTGGGATGAATCAGGTAATGTGGATGTGAGATCAACTCTGGGGTTGGATGGAGAATCCATGGTCGATCTTGTAGGTGAGGCCAAAGGAAGGGGAACTAAATCTGTCAAGGCCAATATGGAGGAGTGGTTTAAGGCAGTAACTTGTAGTTTATTGGCCCTTGACTACCCCTTGACCAAACAAGGAAAATGGAGAAACACAGGAACCAAGACAAAGCCTAAAGTTAAATGCCAAAAAATGCATAGTCATACCCTTCGGGAAAAACAAGGTTACCCCTAGCTACCAAATAGGTGGCAATCCACTGAGCAAAGAAGAAGTTATCAGGGACCTGGGGACCCAGGTTGATAGTAGTCTGTCATTCGACACCCATGTAGCTAAAGTAGTTAGGAAGACCTTCTACATTGCCCACCTTATCATGAAGGGATTCTCATCTAGATCAAGGGAGGTCATAGTCTCCCTATACTCATCGGACCAATGATTGAGTACAATGCCCCATTCGGAATGTATCTGACCCGACACTTGCAGCAGCTGGAGAGGCCACAAAAGTTCCTCATAAAAAGGATAAAGGGTCTCAAACATCTGTCCTATGCTGCCCGACTGAAAGAACTCCAGCTCTACTCAGTCGCCTACCGCTTGCTCAGAGGTGACCTTTGCCTAACATACAAGGCCATGTCAAACCCAGATTTGATGAATATGCTTCACCTCAAAAAATCTAAATCCGTCAGAGCCACAAGGGCGGGAGACTTAAACCTCGACGGCTATTAATAGGGCGTGCTGGAGGATAGATTCATCACCCAAAGACTCCCTATGCTGTGGAACAAAATCCCGGTATATGTGAGGCAGAGCACCTTGCTGGCCTTGTTCAAGAGAAATCTTGACCAATGGATGGGAGATCGCAGATACACCCCAGGGATTACCTCAGTGTCACTGCTCGACAGAGGCACAGCAAAATAATGGGTATAGTTCCCCATACTAAAGGGGTGGCGTAAGCCACAAAACGATGGGCTAGGCTTGTAAATGCCCTCGGGCAGATAGCCTAGTATGAACCTATGAACCTAACCTATGAACCTTGCTCTTCAACAGACTAGCTTTCTTCAGAAAGTGGGGAATGAGGGGAAAGAGTGGAAATGCAAAAAGAAGACCCGAGGGCCAATCGTGGACTAGAGTGTCCCTGGGTGACTGTCCCGGAGGGGGAATCAGGGCAAAGTAGTTGCTGCATTTGTAGCTGGTCGGGGATGCAAAGAGGTCGCAGCAAGGACGGCCCCAGCGATGGAAGATCTCTGCCGCTATCACGGGATTCAGGGACCACTCATGAGGTTGAAGAATGTACCTGCTGACTCTGTCTGCTATCACGTTGGAACTCCCGGGAATGTGCGTTGCTAGAAGAAAACGGTTGCTAGCATTCACCCATTGCCATATCCTCATGGCCTCTTGACAAAGGGGGTAAGATTTGGTTCCACCTTGCTTATTGATGTACCAGACCACCGCCATGTTGTCTGATTGAATCGCAATTGTCCCAGACGGCAGCAGGGGATGGAATGCTTGCAACGCCAGAAGCAACGCACTCAGCTCTAGAACATTTACATGCAGCTGGGCCTCCAGTTCAGACCAAGTGCCTTGGACTGTCTGTCCCTGACATAGCCCCCCCCCACCCCATCAGGGAGGTGTCCGTGTTCACTGTGGCCTTGGGTTGCTGGGGGGAGAAGGGGCGAGACCCATTGTGAGAGACTGTGTGTCATCCACCAATTTAAATCCTGTTTGCACCTGTGGTTTACTTGAATCATGGCTTAAAGAGGATGCCGAAAAGGATACCATTGGATGAGCAGTAGTTATTGTAGAAGCCTCATGTGAAACCTGGCCAGGGGAACAATGGTGATGGAGGCTGCCATGGAACCAAACAGCTGTAGAACCGAGTGATCCATGGATTTTTCCCTTGAAAGGATTGGAATTAGTTGTTGCTTTATCCTTTCTGTGCTCTGGAATAGCAGCTCTGCAGTTTTTTGTGTCCAAGATAACCCCTATGAATTCTGTCGACTGAGATGAGGTGAGATTGGATTTTTGCCAGTTTGTGGTTATGCCTAGCCTTTGAGCAGTGAGGAGAGAGTATGCCAGGGCTTTTTCCAGTAGATGTCTGGTGGGGGCGGAAATGAGTCAGTCGTCTAGGTATGGAAATACCTGGAATCCTTGAAGTTGCAAGTGAGCTGTGACAACTGCCACGCACTTTGTGAACACTCCGGGGGTTGTAGATAGTCCGAAGGGCAGTACTCCGAACTGGTAGTGACTGGCTCCCGCACGGAAGCGCAGAAATCTTCTTGATGGCCTGTCCACTTATGTGGTAGTACGCATCTTGAAGATCTATAGAGCACATCGTCTTTTTCCAAAAGTGGGAGGATAGACTGTATTGTGACCATCTGGAATTTTTGTACTCTCACAAACTTGTTCAATACACTGAGATCCAAAACTGGTCTCCAGTCCCTGGTTTTCTTTGGCACCAAAAATAGTCTTGAGTAGAATCCGGATCCTATCTGGTCTGGAGGGACTATTTGGATGACTCTCTTTCTTAGCAGCTTTTCTCTCTCTAGTGCTGCTTCTTCCCTTTGACTGGGTGGAATGTCAGGAAGATTTTTTGAAGGGACAGGACAAAGACTGAAGGGGATATGATAAACTCTGGTTATAATCCTTTGTACCCAAGAATCGGTGGTGATGGTTAGCCAGGCAGAAGGGTACAAAGAGAAATGTCCCCCTACCACCTCCAGGGGAAAGGAGTTGGGCCGCTCTTCAGGAGCGCTGATGTGATGTAGGATTGACCAGGGAAGGAATACCTGGAACCCTGGTTACGCAGACCACCTCTGCCCCGAAAGGAGAGTCTTCCCTGCGAGTTTCCCCTCTCTGCCTCTGGGGGAGAACTCGGCCTGTGTGTCACGGAAAGGACCCTGAGATTTCTTGAACCATATCTTCCCATTCCTTTGGTTTTGGGAGAAATTACATTGAAGGAAAGAATAACGGACACCTACGGCAGAAAGGGTCTTACCGTCATGTTCACATCTGGCCAGTGTGCTTTTAACTTTGGGCCCAAACAACGAGGAGGCCTCAATGGGAGCACTGACTTAAAGGGTTCTGCGAAGTTGCACAAGCGCATCTAGGCGTGTCATCTCAAGACCACAGCTGAAACCGCTGCTCCTTCTGATGCATGAGATATCAGTCGCATAGACGAGTTAGATATAGATTCAATGGTGGCCAGTTGAGAGGCCACTTTGTCACGGACCTCATCAGACACAGCACCAGCCAAGGTTTCAGAGAGCTCAGAAATCGGATCCCTTTGAAGCCTGGTAAAATGTGCCATATAATTCAGGGACCTGATAGCAAAGGTCGCTGAAGTAAAGGTGCACTTCCCTATCCTGTCCAGGGCCCGGGACTCTCTGTTAGGTGGATGGTAGTCTGGCTTTCTTCTTCTGCCATATCCTTTTTTGTTGCGGCCGCCACCAAAGCATACACAGGAAGACCTTTGGACCAATGAGGATCCGAAGCAGGAAGGGGCAAAATCTTATCTGGCCTCCGGGGAATAGCTTTGACAGTATCAGGAGCCTTCCAAGCACACTGCACGATGAGCCGGACAAGTTCATCAGCAGGTGGAGTAACCCAGGAGGTAGGGGACCAGGCGCGAAAGGCCTGCAGGAACACAGATTCCTCAGAGGTCAGATTAGAGGACTGCCAATCAATTCTCTGTTTCCGGATTTCAAGGATATCACCAAAGGATACCTCAGAAGGTGACAGAGGGGATCCCTCCCCCCCTCATCAAAATCAGTGTCTTCGGTGAGGGACTCCTCTGTGGAGTCCATGTGCTTCCTCTTACACAAACTTTTCTGGTGGACCACCTCAGCGAGAGAAGCTGGAGAAGACAGCAGAAAAGGGGATTCCTGAGGGAATATGTCCTGCGGCCTTTGCACCCGGTGTCCGCTAGGTACGACTTGTGAAACCAGTGTACCAGAGGAGGGCGGAGGTATAGGCAGTCCGGTATCGCCAGCAGCAGCAAAAGCCTTCTCCATCAGTTGGAAGGCTGGTCCACCCGAAGAGGAGTGCATGTCTAGGACAGGGGTCACCCCTCCCCTAAGTGGCTCAGCCTGCTGACCCGGAGTCCCTGGATGGCTGTGGAGCAGCAAACTCTGCATGTCACAACTGACATCCTGGATCATAGCAAAACTTTCCTGCCACGAAGGCAACTGCAGTTCCTTAGTGAAATCCATAAAGGGGACCGCAGAAGGGGAAGACTGTGCTATATCCATGGACTTCAAAGGCAATGAAGGAGGAGAATAAGAAGGGGTCTTTGGAGATGGGTGATCACCCCCTACGGAAGGATAGTTCCTGAGGGGTGGGATACCTCTGGCCAAGAGTACCTGGTCCACAAGAAGCAACACATCATGTTCGGAAAGGCTTTTAGTGGACCTCATGGAGACTGAGGGAGAAACAGGCCTGTCCACAGAAGAGGCAGACTCGGTGCCCATCTTATCTGTCCGCACAGAGGACAACGGTGCCGAGAGAGACTGGACTGCTGTTGCCTGCACCGAAGAAGTCATCAGTGCCAAGGTCATAGTCTGCACCAACACAGGGATCAGTGCCAAAGTGGTTGTCGGTGCCGAAGCTAGAACCAACAAAACTGGAGTCAACAATAAAGGCGTCAGTTCACAGGAAGATCTTGGAGCTGACACAGTCAAGGTCTGCGCTGACTGAACGGTCGGTGCCGATACAGTGGTAATAGTCTGAACCGAGGAGCCCCTCTGTGCCGATATATAGAAGGCTGCAGGAGAAGACTGAGCTGAAATCACTAATGGAGCCGAAGGTCTAAGCACCGAAAGCACTGGGGCTGACAGAGTGAGCTCCGGAGCCAAAACTTTAGCCTTTTTAGGTTTTAGTTGGCGGGAGTCCCCAGCCAGGGGACGAAGGCAAAGGTTTAGCCTTAGTAGGAACATCCAAGATTTTCTTATGGGCTCTAGGAGGGGTTGATGCCTCCGACCCAGAAATAGCCTCTGAAAAGGGAGACTTAAGAAGTCCCCTCAGTAACAGCTTGTTTTTCCTTTCCAACAAGGTTCTATTAGAAAAATTCTCACAAATAGTACAGGGTGGGTCAGACAAATGGGAAGCTCCCAAACAATAAACACACATAGTTTGTGTCCACAATCAGAACACCGCTTAAACCCCAGACTACCTTTCTTATCTGCCATGACAGCAAATTAATTAATAGAAAAAGTACCAGCAATGGTACAAGAGAGTACCCGAAGGTATGAAAGAAAAAGGAAAAGGATTACCAACGATGGTAAAGAGAGCATACCTCATGGTAAAAGTGGTAAAGAAAGAAGCAGAAAACCCTGAAGGAATTATGTACGCTAGATGCGATAGGGTAAGAGACAATAAAATATCAACTTTTCTGACAGAAAAGTAATCTGTAAAACTATTAAACAACAAAAGACTGTACTTGGCTCAAGAGAAGTAGGTTGACATGACCGAATGGCAACGCGGCAAAAGAAATCTGAAGTAACAGGGAGAGGAGGATTGTGGGTAAGAGTTTAGATCGAGAGTTTGAAGCTGACGCGAGCTTGGAAAATGGCCGGCTTGGTTCAGAGGTCGGAACCGATACCCATGCGTAAGGAATGAACGAGGATTATCAATATCAGATCTATTTTTCTACAAACAGATAATAGGTGAACAATGACATTTTATTTCCCCAATTGAATATTTATCTGAAATCTAGTAGTCAGGCTGAACCAACAGACTGACAATGCTCAGTACTCTTACTTACATGGATTCTTTTGTCATAGTGCAGCAAGAAAGAAATGAAAGATGGTGCAAGAGGACATCCCTCTCACAGACATGCTTATATCCTAGTGGGAAGGCATTTGTCTGGCTTAAGTAAGGGTATAAAGCTGTGAAAGTTAGATCAGATACTTGTCCATCTGTGGAAGAAGTCCCAAAAGTCAGCACTACTACTACAACAGTGAACAATACAATGGATATTCACTGTGCAGTTAAGAAACAACTTTGCCAAGATATTCTAATTTATAAAGGCTGAATTGTAGGTATTAATTTTCTCCAGTTTTATGCTATCCCGCCCCGAAACCTGGAAACTAAGCATCTTGCTACTGAAGGTTACAAATGCATTTTCAACAAAGTAATACCTTGCTGAACAGAGAATTGATGCCAGTTACTGATGAGCAAACATATTTAAATATTTCAAAGCACCTGATAAAGCCAACAGCTTATAAAAAGCAATATAAAACTACTGTCTGACCCTCATAAAATGGAGGAGTCAGTCTTACCTTTAAAATCATCCCTCGGTGCCTGCATTTCCCTTTTGTTCATCTTTCGGTCTACACACAAGTTGTTGAGAGCAGTCTTCGAGTTGTTTTCAAGATAGGCAGAACTCGTTCCTTTCTTGGAGGGATGAGGATCACAGAGTTTTGCATTAATCTTATAAAGATCAAGGGCCTTAATGGCCGCAGCATTGTTATCCATACGTTGAAAACTTGGACAGGATGCACAAAACTCATTCGTGCAGGCCTCATTTCCACAACCCTCAGTTAATTGGTGGTAGTAGCGTTCTATTAGGTGCTTTGCAGCTGCTCGCTTCCTGTACCAAACATTCAAACAGTAGCATAAGGATTAGTATGGCAATGACATCAAGCACATTCAAGACAGTACTGCATTTTATTTAGATACCGGTGATAAAAGGTGGAGGTCTCAAAATGAAGGATGAAATGAAACAAGGAAGTTTCAAGTCTGTGATGCAACCATGTCACTCAAAAGGATGCATTCTAACTGTCAAATAGTGAAAACTATGAACATGTCTTGTGTATGTAATTTTGCACAGATATCCGAGCTAAAAAATTGTATCTAAAATACTAGAAAGCAAAGGGCTGTATTACCCAAACAACATGATGGTATAAAAAAAGAAACCTGGAAACTAAGCATGTAGTTATTTCCCTCTACGGCCAACAATTTCTTTCGATGGGTGCAAGCTATCTATAAAGGTTCTGAAGCACATGTCTGTATTATTTCTCAGCTCTATCTACCCTAAAGGATACAAACAATGTAGGTGTCAAATGGGTCTGCAATACCTCCCCAAAAAAGAAAATCTAACAAGCTAGCAGCAAATTATCATGGTGTACAGAATGTGCATATGCTCACTGCAATGAAAGCTCCGACAAGATAAATAAAACTCACTCAAATCAAATACATAGCTACAAAGAATAACGGCTATCCAATAACTATTTCAAAAATCAACACAAAAGTAACACGCTGTTAATTCACAAGGCTCCACTCACCTAATCAAATATGGAAACTCCACTCTAAGCAATTTTCATCTTGAACAGACTTCTTCAGACAGTGAGATACAAAGAGAGAATCCCACGAATGTTATACAAAAATTCAGTAATAATCAAACAACAAGCATAGCCTCATTCATATGCATGGAAAGAGTTATAATCTAGAAAACAGAACATATAAAAAGGCACGAATTCTCAAGTGTGTAAGATTAGCCACCACATTTAACCCATGACATCTGCAAGTGTCCCACTTAATTTGCCATCAATACTTCTTCAATTCTAAATATTAAGTTAGACTTGACTCTCCTATAACCAGATGTGACCAGATCAATGGCAGTTCAAAAAATGCCTAAAATCCTTAACCCTGTACATGTCTATTAAGGGCACTGCTCATATTACCATTTCTAATAGCCAGTACATGTTCATTTATTTGTTGCTACAATCACCTACATCTTGAAAGGTGGTGGGGGTTAAGAGTTGAGTAGGGATGATGCACAGCCCAAGATGCAACCAAACCATCTTGGTATAATTAACGATCAGTACTTTGTTAGTCCCTATTTCTGCTACCAAAATTCCCATGTAACTGAAAATACAACCCCATCCTCTTATCTCACATAGTAATTTTATACTTTCTCCTTTCAGTGCATACATTAAAAACAAGTAATCCTGGAGTCCATGAAACTCCTACCGTTCAAATTACCCAGGTAAATGGTAATCAATAATCTTTCTTTTGCTGGCTGACAACATAAATCCATAACTAACTAGCACTTGACTCAAGATGGTGGTCAAAAATAAATGACTCAAGATACAAAGCCTAGAAAGACAAGAACTGAAGCACTGTCAAACACCTTAGCAGCTTTAAAATTATGCCATTTAAGCAAGTGATAACAAGAATACAGCATATCACGCCTACATTTCCGAGATACTTTCATTTACATATGGCTGGGCAGACTGGTCTGATTCATTCGCCCCAAACCCAACCCAAAAATACGGTAATCTTACTGAAAGCAATAAATGTCTTTCATAGAATGCTGTCAATACAGGGGAACACATACACAAGCAAATACTGTGGGTCTGGGAAAAGTATTACCAGAACAAGAATGGAAGTCATGGCACAGTAAAATAGACACAGAGGCTTAAAAAGAATTCTAAATATCGTTGATGAAAAACTAGGGTACATTTTTTTACACGCAAAAAGAAATATAGTAGACTAAATCAAGAGTTCAGTATGTACTACACAGTCACAGGAAAGGAACATACGTCAGTGCCTCAAGTCTGAGTGGGTCTGGGCAGAGGTACAGAAATAAAGTGCTATACTAGCATGCGCAGGTATTGAAGAGAATTTGGGGGTATTAGCTGTATCCCACATAAAAAGGATAAATGGCAGGGATGGTATCCTATCATTACCTTTATCATGACTTAAAAAGTGTAGTCTTGTCTAAAGCAGAAGGGCAGGTGAAAGGAAGGACTTAAAATTCAGAAAACAAAACCAAACATTTCTCTTTCTAGAATATCAAACATTAATGGAAACTACTGCTGTTTGAATAATTACAAAGACAGTTTACTCTGTTGTTAACCAGATAAGTGAATGGATTATCAGCCACAATCAAAGCTGAAAGTACAAGGGCAAATTTAACACATGGACAACTTAGGCAATCAACCAGCATGATGTCTGAGAAGAAACTAAAGGCACCGGGGGTCAAAAACAGAAACTGGAACTTCAACACAGACAGCAGTGAACCTCAGTATATAAAAGCCTTGAAAGTGACCCTTGTTGCAATAGTGCAGACAGCCAAGTAATAAAATATAGAAAAGTTTTACAGTGAATTTATTTTAATACACACCTGAATGCTCAGTAATGTCAACAGTTGCTAACTAAAGAAAATACTTTAGAATACATTGCTATCCAAAGCAGATACAAAAATCTTGAGTACTCCTATGAAAAATGCACACTGGGGGATGGGGGCTGTACCCTGAAAGTACATGATTAGATTTCAGTCAACTGTTAGGAATGCAGGACCGTGTTAGGTTTCAGATGTTTCCTGATTAAAGGTCAAGAGAGACCAGGCTGAAGACCTGGAAGTTGACCGGAAGGAATGCGCAACAGTTCAAGAAATTACTCATGGCTCTAGCACCCCTAGAGGAGGAAATAGATGGATTTGAAGAATGGCAACGCCTCAAAAAAGCATGTGTGAGGACTACAGATATGTGGGCCAAGCCAGGTATGGAAATAAGATACATAGAAAAAAGCTGGTGGTGGAATGCAGAAGTCCAGGAGGTCATCAAAAGAAAGATGGGAGTGCAGGAAAAAAATGGGAGATAGAAAAGATGGACCATGCTAGGAAGGAATATTGGTCGCCTAACACAGGCTAAGAAAGGAGTTGCAATAGCAAAGAACAGGGCATCAGAGGCACTCTACCAGCTTCTGGAAAGTGACTCTGTAGGTGGCACAAAGAAATTATAACAGGTTGCAAGGCAAAGAAAAAAAAGATAGTCAAGACAGCCTTCATAAGGGATGCCAGCAACAACCTGCTCATTATTCCACAGGACATCAAAGGCAGATGGAAGGAGTACTTCCAGCAGCTTCTGAAAGAAGAAAACTCCTCACAAGCTGTACTACCCCAGATACAGCCTACATTGGGGAGGAGCCCACTTAAGAAGAACAGCACTAAGAAAGGCAGCAGGCTCAGATGAGGTCACAGATGACATGATAAAGATGCTAGGCGAGATAGGGGAGAAATGGCTCCTGAGAATTCTCATATCAGTATGGAGTGGAAACAAGTATTCCACATGATTGGATAATAAGCAACCTGGTGCTACTGTTCAAGAATAAAGAGGACATCCACAATTGCGGGCAGTACAGAGGCATCAAACTCCTGTCACATTGCATGAAAGTTCTGGAGAGGGTGACTGATAAACGGATATTCAAAGTACTAGAAAGTAAGATGGGAGATAAGCAGTTCAGATCAGGATGCAGCTCAACCAACCCAATGTTTGCAGTGAGACAGACAGTTGAGAAGAAACTAAAGATGTGGAAAGAGTCCAACTGTGCATTCCTAGACGTAGAGAAAGCATAACAAGGTCCCAAGAAAGCTAATTTGGGCAGTCCTGCAGTGGTTCAAAGGCTCAGACTCTTTGGTAGAATTAGTGCAAGCTATGTACAAGAACCCAATGACTCATGTAAGAACAGTGTTTGGTCTCACAGAGGGGTTCCCAGTGGGAGTGGATGTGCATTAGAGTTCAGCTCTGAGGCCAACTGCTGTTCAGACTACTGATGGGAGTACATAAGCAAACAGGTTGCCCGAGACAAATCAACAAAGTTGTTGTATGCAAACGACGTGGCATTACAGGCAGACTCTGAATAAGAACTTCAGCAAGGATAGGGGAATGGAATGCAAAACTGAAGGCACATGTGATGAAACTGATGACAGACAAGACAGTGGTAATGGCAGCAAATGAGGGAAATCAGAAGAAGCTGAGAATTGAGAAAGAAGGGAAGATAACATAACAGGTTAACAGCTTCACGTATCTGGGAGGGATGGTTGAGGAGAAAGGAGGTCTGAATGAGTAGGTCAAAGCTAGAATCAGAGGAGCTGCAGCCAAATGGCATAGTGTGTCAATGCCAAAGAATCTCATACCTACAAAGAAATGCACAGCTCAAATTTCTTAAACACATGGGATACAATTAGGTAAACATCTTAAGATGGGAAAACTTAAACCTATCTCTTTGAAATCTGCCATTATTAAAATGAATATTCTTCCCAAAATTCTATTTCAGCTAAACTCTATTAAACTTCAATTCACCAAAAAAACTTACAGCAATGGAAAAGGCCTTCTTCAAATTCTTATGGCACCCTAAAATAAAAATAAGCTACAAAAACCTTAATACCAAAAATAAAAGGCGGTCTGGGGCTATCAGATTTTGGCCTTTATTACCTTATTATAAAAGCAAGCAGGTTGATCCAAATTGTGGAATATGATAATTCAAAAAAGACTTGGTTCCCAATTTGGGTTAAAATATGGGCAAATTTACTAAATTCCATAAACATAAATCCCAAAGCTGTCCCTTTCCTCCAGCCCCAATAAAAATATTTTACAAATTGCACCCAATAATCAAAAATGGTATTACTGCATTCCAATCCCTTTTTTTTTCTATCAATCTGCAGAATTCATTAGTACTGTTACAGCCTATACATATGAACCCGAATATTAAGTTAAATAATAAAATGATTGATCTTAAACCATTCCCATGGATTAAAGAACCAATAGTATGGGATATCCTACAGTACAAAGAGGACACACTTGATAAACTAAGAGAAAAATTCAAGTCGCCAGCTTGCTATAATTACATTCTTAGACAAATTATATCAATAATAAACCTAAAATACTCAAACCACAAAATAGAAATACAAAGTATAGAAAAAACTCAAAACATAATCAAAACTCTAAAAGCAAAAGAAAAAATGTTATCAAATTCATATAAATTAATCAACGAGTTAAAAACACAAATCTGCATTACTCAACTCAAAACACTGGGAAAACCTAAATAATATCTCAATAATACAAAAACAAGAAGCCATAAACAATACATTAAAACTTGCACCTTTCAAAAACCTCATACACACAACTGATGTTGTTTGTCTTTTCGGCTTTTCCCAGTTAGGGGTTGCCACAGCGGAACTCCGGTCCGCTAATGATTGGCAGTCGATTTTTTTTTACGGTGCCGAGTTGCCAGCCCGACGCCCAACCTTCAGCGAAGGCACGCCCATTCACGCATGTCTTTCGGAGGCCACACACAACTGATGATTAACAATAAGAAGAAGTTATGTACTTACCATAACGTTCCATGTTAGTTGTCTTCTTCTCGCCTTCTTTCTTGCTGGATGGGTTCGGAGCCGATCCTCTGCTCCGACTCGGCCAATACTAAAGCTCGAGAGCTAATTCCACCGGCTCGAGGCGCCCCTATATCCCACAATGCTAGGCGGTATCTACTCAGATCTCGTTTGATAGCTAGACCAAGCAATTCTAGTCTCCATAGTATGGAGAAAGGTAACCCACCTCTATATAAACCTGAGTATAAGGTATCCCAGACCTAACAAAAGGGGAAATAGAGGTGGTAGAAAGTGTGGGAATGAAAAACTTCCAGAGGAAGATCACAAAATGAATTCCTATCGGTCTGTCCAGTCTTGGGGGAAGGAGGGTGGGACGCAAGAAAGAAGGCGAGAAGAAGACAACTAACATGGAACGTTATGGTAGGTACATAACTTCTTAATGTTAAGTTGTCTATCTCGCCTTCATTCTTGCTGGATGGGACCGCGTCCCTAGCACCTTATCCCGGGTGGCCTATCGGAACAGACTCTTGAGAACAGTGGAACCAAAGTTGGCACGGTTTCTGGAGGCCATGTCCAATTTGTAATGTGAAATGAAGGTATGAGGAGAAGCCCAAGTGGCTGCTGCACAAATGGAATCTATTGGCAGCCTATCCTGAAAAGCTACGGATGTAGCTAATGCCCTAGTTGAATGAGCTCTAGGTCTTGAAGGTAGTTTTGATGTCTGATCTCATAGATGAAGGTAATTGTAGAGGTGAGCCATCTTGAAAGGGATACTTTAGTAACTGGAAGGCCCAATTTCCCTTCCGCATATGATAGAAAAAGCTGATCAGATTTCCTGAATTGTTTAGTTCTGTCTAAATAATATCTAAGTTGGCGGTGAACATCCAGAAAATGTAGCTTTTGTTCCGACCTGTTGGAATAGTTAGGGAAAAAGACGGGGAGATCAATCATTTGGTTTAGGTTTGTTTGAGAGGAAATCTTAGGTAAAAAGGATGGATTAGTACGGAGGAATACCCTATCTTTGTGAAACACTAAGTAAGGAGGACGACTGCACAGAGCATGGAGTTCAGATACCCTTCTCGCTGAAGTTATGGCTACCAGAAAAAGTGTCTTCCATGAAAGCAACTTCAGAGAACATGAAGCCGCTGGTTCAAAAGGAGGAAGGATTAAGGATGCCAGAACCAAGTTCAGGTCCCATTGAGGTGGGGGATCTTTGATTGGAGGTTTGAGAAGAAAAACGCCCCTTAAAAAGGCTTTGCAGAGCTTGTGAGCCATGATGCTAGACTCCGAGACACCTACATGATAATTAGATATAGCAGCCAGTTGAACTCTAATGGTAGATGAAGAGCCTAAATGAAAGAGTTCTGCTAGAAAGTCTAGAATAGACTGGATAGGTGCAGTGAAGGGATCTATATTTTTTGATGTTGCCCAAAAGGAGAAGCATTTCCATTTGCTATTATAAATCTTCCGGGTAGAAGATTTATGAGAGGCTATCAAGATATCTCGGACGGCGAGATATTAAGGAAGCCTGGCTAAGGTCGGAATCGGAGAAACCACGCTGTGAGGTTGAGAGAATGAAGAGATTGGTGCAGCTGGCCCGATTGGTGGGTCAACAGATCTGGCACTGGGTCCAGATGCCAAGGCTGCTCCAAAAGGTAACGATGAAGGAACGGAAACCATATCTGTCGAGGCCAGTAAGGGGCAATGAGGATCATTGTCACTCTCAAAGCGATGGCTTTCTGAATTAGTTGAGTTATCAGTGGAAAAGGGGGAAAAGCATACAGAAGTCCGTGGGGCCAATCGTGGACTAGAGCGTCTCTGGTGGGATGGCCTGGTAACGGGAATAGAGTGAAGAAGTCGTGACACTTGCTGTTTTGGGGAGTAGCAAAAAGATCGCAGCAAGGCTGGCCCCATCTTTGGAACACTTCTTCCAGTCCTGATTTCTTCAGAGACCACTCGTGGGGCATGATAATTGCCCTGCTCAACTTGTCTGCAATCACGTTGGACTTCCTGGGAATGTGCGTTGCTACCAGAAAATGCTGAGATGAGATCGCCCATTGCCAAAGTATGAGTGCCTCTCGACATAAGGGGTATGGATCTGGTTCCGCCTTGTTTGTTGATGTACCACACTACGGACATGTTGTCCGTCTGAATTGCAATAGTCCCTGTGGGAAGAGAGTTGTGAAGGGCTTGCAACGCTAAAAGCACTGCTCTCATCTCTAAGACATTTATGTGCAAGTGGCACTCGAAAGGTTGCCACGTGCCCTGGACTGTCCTGCCCTGATAATGCCCCCGCCCACCCGATCAGGGAGGCGTCTGTTGTCAACGTGGCGACTGGGGGGGATGAGTGAAAGGTCTTCCTTGGAGAACCTGAGGTGATGTGATCCACCAAGACAGTTGATTCTTGCATGATTGAGTTATCAATATGGTGTGGGACATCGGGAGCTGTTGGAAGGACCATTGAGTAAACAGCATCCATTGGAGGATCCTCATGTGGAAGCGAGCTAAGGGGAGAAGGGGGATAGCTGCTGCCATGAGTCCTAATACCTTCAAAACTAGTCTGGCTTTGACTTTGTTGCATTGTAAGAGAAGGTAAACTTGCTTGCGGATGTCTGACACTCTTTGCTCTAAGTCTGGCTGAAAGATTGAGTGTGTCTAAGGTGGCACCTATAAAAGTAATAGATTGACAAGGCGACAAGGCAGATTTTTCGAAATTTATTGAAATGCCTAGAGCTTGGCAAGTTTGGATAGCGAAGTCTCTGGATAGAAGTAGTTGATGTCTGGTGGTGGCAGTAAGGAGCCAGTCGTCTAAATATGGAAACACCTGGAATCCTTGACGTCTCAAGTGAGCCGCGACCACTGCCATGCATTTGGTAAACACTCGGGGGGCTGTAGTGAGACCAAAGGGCAGGGCTCTGAACTGGTAGTGACTGGCTCCCAGCCTGAAGCGGAGAAATCTCCTGGAGCGTCTGTTCATCTTGATATGGTAGTACGTGTCCTGAAGATCTATCGAGCACATCCAATTGTCCTGACCCAAGAAGGGTAGAATGGACTGTAGCATGACCATCCAGAATTTTGTTTTTCTGACATACTTGTTTAAGTTGCTGAGATCCAGTATGGGTCTCCAGTCCCCTGTTTTTTTTTGGTACCAAAAAGAATTTGGAGTAGATTCTGGATCCTTGTTGGTCTACTGGGACTGATTGGATAGCTCTTTTTGATAGCAGCTTTGAAATTTCTAGTGCTGCTTGTTCCCTTAGACTGGGTGGAACGTCTGGAAGGGATCCTTTGGGTTGGGATGGAATGTGAATAAAGAGAATTTTGTAACCCTCAGATATGATCGACTGTACCCATTTTTCTTGTGTAAGGGAAAGCCAGGCTTTTGGGTACAGGGATAATCTTCCCCAGACTGCCTCCGAAGGTGGACAGCCGGGCAGCTCCTCAGGGATGCTGAAAGGGTTTATCAGAGAAAGTTTCTCTGCTACCCTGGTTTTGCGGACCTCCTCTGCCTCTAGGGCGGCGTCTATTGTTATTCCCCCCTCTGCCTCTAGAGGGGAATCGACCTTGTGCGCCAGATGAGACTCCCTGGGTTTGTTTGCGGAACCACATTTTCCCTCCCCTCTGACCTTTGGGATAAGGCCTAGAAGGGGTAGGAAAACGGACTCCCACGGCAGAGAGAGTCTTACCTTCCACCTCGCACCTAGTCAATGTATCCTTCACCTGAGGACCAAACAAGGATGATCCATCAAAGGGGAATTGGTGAAGGACGCCTTGAAAGGGTCCGCAAAGTTGCACAGCCGCATCCAGGCGTGACGTCGTAAGGCAACGCCTGTGCCTGCGGCTCTACTCGCCCCATCCGCAGCATATGAGATGAGCCGCATGGAGGAGTTAACGATGGAGTTCAGGGTTGCCAACTGGGAGTTCATTCCATCTTGGAACCCCTCAGCTGTTGGATCCTTTATCGCTTCACCCATATCCTTGAGTAAATCTCTCTGGAGACGAGTGAAGTGACATAAGTAGTTCAGCGACTGCATCGAAAAGGTCGCTGATGAGAACATCCGCTTACCGTACCTGTCCATGGTCCTAGATTCCTTATTAGGAGGATGGACAGGTACCAAAGGATCGGCTAACTCCTTCTTAGTGGCCGCGGCCACCACCATGGCATCGACGGGGACACCTTTAGATAAAAAGTCTTTATCTTTAGGGGCAGTAATAACATTTGACGGCCTCCTCGGGGTGGGTTCCACTGAATCAGGGGCCATCCAGGCCTTCCTTGTCACCACTTCCATAAGGGGGGGGTCAAAGGGAGGGGACACCCAGGAGGTGGAAGGGCGAGAGCCTAACGCCTCAAGGTACACTGACATCCTCTGAAGGGTTAAGGGCTGGCCAGTTCCCCCTCTGTTTCAGGATCTCAAGGATGTCAGCAAAGGAGACATCCTCAGAGGGGGATCAAGGGGAACCTTCAGATTCCTCTAAGTCAGTGTGAGAGGTGATAGACTCAGGGGAGTCAATGTGCTTCCTCTTACACTGCCTCTTCCTAGGGGGTTCTCCTACCAGGTCAGGAGAGGCCTCGGAAGAGGAGGAAATTCCCAATGGGGAAACTTGAGGAGTTGGCCCTCTGCGGTCTGATGCAAGGGGGTGGGTAGAAATCACCGCAGGCACTGAAGATGGAGGGGCTGACGGAGCCGACTGTGGAGCAGACACTGGTTCTAGCACGCTCCGCCTGACCTCGAAGGCACCCCTATCAGGCAAGGCCGGAGGTCCCCGCTCCGAAGAGACAAGGACCCCCCCCGGCACCAACAGGGACGGCTCCGAGGCCGATGTTGGAGCCGAACTCACCAGCGCCGAAGCCCCGAGAGGGAGAGCAGGGTCGGACAAGGGTCCGATGCTACTCGCCCCCTCGGAGCCGACGAGGGAAGCCCGGCGCAGAGATCCCTCCAAAGAGGAGATCGGAGCAGACGACGGAGCCGAAAAGGAAGGTATCGGTTCCGACGCGTCGACAGTCATGGCTCCGATGAGCCCCGGCTCCGAGCTCAAAGGAGTCGGAGGAGGAACACATTGAGGGACGGAAATAGCCGCTCACTGTTGAGTCGGGCTATGCAGCATTTGGGCCAGTGCCTCGGACTTGAGAAGTCTACTCACTACCCTTTGTAAATCGTGGTCAGATAGCCTGGAAGACCGTGAGGAATGCGATCTATGGCTCCGTTCCGAAAGAAGAGGGGATCCCGGTGCAGAGTGAACGGAGCTGATGGAGGGGGACCTAGACCTCTTCCTCGAAGGTTGCTCCGATAAGAGTATCGGAGCCAACTGAGTCTTATCAGCCTTGGCTCCGGCTGGAGCCGAGGTAACAGTATGAGGCTTGGAAACATCGGCTCCAGCCGGAGCTGATGTCAAAGCAGTTTTGATGCTTCCAGAGGACAGCTCAGAAGCCGGAGCCGACTGTCTGGAAGTCTTAGAAGACTTCCCCGACACAGACTGGGTCGAGGGGCCTTCAGGCTTTAACAAGCCAGGCAAAATCAATTTATTTTTGCGTTCCTGCAGGACTCTAGGGCTGAAACCATGGCACACAGCACATGAGTCCTGCAGGTGCAAAGGTCCCAGGCAATACACACAAGAAGTGTGACCATCTGTCAGAGACATTTTCTGACAGCACGAGTCACAGTTCTTGAAGCCTGAGACCTTGGAGTCCTTAGACATACTAAAGGCCTAAGTAAAAAACACACACACACACGGGCCTTTAAGAAAAAAAATATTAATTTCCAGTCACACTAAAGGACTAGGAGAAGGAGGGGAAGGGGCCTAAGACCTAAAGTTAAAGGGGAATAAAGGAAGGGATTATGGGCAAAAGAGGGTCGATCTAATGAAATAGAGAATTAAAACTAAAAGTTATACTAAGGTAAATAATAGGGGTCTAAAGATTTGTGAAAATAGAAAATATTTTCCACTAACCTGCCAGAGCCGGTAGAAAAGCACCTCGTCAGCTAAGCGGCAAACAAGATCTGAATAGTTACCGCCTAGCATTGTGGGATATAGGGGAGCCTCGAGCCGGTGGAATTAGCTCTCGAGCTTTAGTATTGGCCGAGTCGGAGCCAAGGATCAGCTCCGAACCCATCCAGCAAGAATGAAGGTGAGATAGACAACTTAACATTGCATACTATACACTCCAGCTGTTCTCAAAAAAAGTTTACTGTGCCCTTTCTGCTCTAGGGAAGATGTGGATATTCTCCACATCTTCTGGAGCTGTGAGAAAATCTCCAGGCTCTGGTGTTCTCTAAGAATGCAACTAGAGAAAGTTGGACACGCAAAAAACACTCTTTTGGGAAACGAGACTGCATATTATTCTTAGTTCAATCAATGGAATGCGCAAGCATATCTTAGTTACAGTATGCGCACTGCTTAAATTTTATATATCAAAGAATTGGGTTAATAAAAATATCACATGAAACAACTTTAAAGAAAAGGCAGTTAAATATATTACCTCTCACAAACTAACTACTAAAAGTATTAAAAAAAGAATATACTTCCAAACATACTGGAATTCTCTCCTAGAGACAATTTTGATAAACATACAGAATACTTAAAGTTAAATGTCAAGTAGGTGGCTGATATAAAATAAAAATCTCTAATTTACTGAACATTAACAGTTGTATCACTGATATATAAAACACACTTATGTGATATCAACAAACCAACATTGTATATACTGTATGTAATGTAAATATGTTTTTTAGTTTTTGAAAGCTTTCAAGTTTTCTTTCCTCCTCTTGTTTTTCCTGTTTTCTTCTTTTTCAGTCTGGGCAACAAAGGTATCCTGCATATACAAACCCAACACTCAACATTCTCATCATAACTCTGCTCTAATGTAACCCCTAGATATGTTGTAATCATCTCAATTGTTAGGATCAAAGTTTCTTGCAAATGTTTAAATGTTTTCTCTGGAATGTTTGGTTACCTTTACTCATTTATGTAATGCACGCTGTATTGTCTGCAATTATTCTGTACTTTTACGTCGCATTTGTGGAAAAATACAATAAAGATTTTTCAAAAAAAAAAAAACAGAATGCCAAAGAAGCTGAAATGTAAGGTGTACAAAGCACTGGTGCAACCAGTACTACTGTGTGGTACAGAAACCTGAGCAGTAAAGGCAGAGTGGTAGGATGCACACTGTGGGACAGATGAAGAAATATAGACATAACAGCAGAAGCCAGAGTAGCTCCAATTGTAGAAAAGATCAAAGAGAAAATAGATCATGATGGTTCGGGCACGTGCAGAAATGCAGAAGACAATATGGTAAAGATAATTTGAGAAAGAGGAAGAAGGCAAGAGGAAACAAGGGCGTCTACAAGAGGTGGATGGATAGTGTGACAGAAGATCTGCAACAGGCACGAATGTCAAAGAGGGCAGGAGTCTGGCACTGAATAAAGAAAAATGGTAAAAGTTAACATGACACACTGACCCCATGCAGAGAATAAAATGGGGGGGGGGGGTTGAGGATGAGAAAGCTTGTCAACATATTTAATATACCTATAAAAACCCAAACACCTCCTGATTCACTTGTTCATATGCTTGTTAAGCAGAGTAGTGGGGTTGGTCCACAGAGGACTATGTTCAGTCAGGGTTACTAAACTGAACAAGATAAAAATGGTTATGAGTTGGTACAATAAAAGTGTGTCAGCATTTACAAAGGACAAGCACAATGAACTAAACATGCTGGAGATATAGGTTCCCGACCCAGAGACTGCCCATACATGTCAAGCAGGGCGCCTCCTTGGCCCTCTTCAAAAGGAACCTTGATGATTGGATGGGAGATAGGAAATTCACCCCGGGGATCACATCAATCACTCTGCTTGGCAGGGGTCCAAGGAAGTAACTATTGTGGGAAGAAATATCCAGGGAATTGTTATGGCTAGGCTTATTTAGGCCCTAGGGCCAATAGCCTAGTACCAACCTATGAACCTATACTGTGCTATCCTGCTGTGTCACTGTGCACATGCATGTGCTGGCTGACTGCCGCTCAGTGATTGGTGGATGCCTGTCAGTAGACTTCCTTTAAGCTCTGCTTTATGTATCCACTGTATTCTTTGTCTGCTGTAAACAGTAACCTTGTTGCCATTCATACCTTTATGTGAGCCCTGCCACTGTCTTCGGTCACGTATGTCTCCTATAACCCAGCTCACATTCCGCTTCATAGTTCATGTGAACGCATTTTTTATTTGTAACTTACTCTGATAATTTATCAAAATATAAGTATATGCTGCAAAAGACGTGCATCTTCATTGTACCATATCTGGCAGATATTTGCTCATACTGTAATAGTTGGGTTGCCCAGATCGCACCATTTCTGCTTTTGATATATTAATGTACTGCTTTTGTCTGCACTGTAACTTGGTATATTACATTGTGGGTGAAAATTTGTAACAGATGTGGCAAGCAGCTGTATTTACCTCATTTAGCATGCACTACTACATCTTACTATTGGGGTCTGTCAATAGCAGTCCTTAGTGTATTACATGGTTAATTCCCCATTTATGTATATTCTACACTTGTTTTTGATGTTCTTCAACATCTGCTTAACTATTTACTTACTCACCAACTGCTTGCACTAGCTGTTAGTTGCACATTACTGCTATATAATGAATGTGTCTTTATAGTTTACCTTTTATTCTAGCTACAACTTTTACTTTTCTTTTTGTACATCCTTTCTTACTGTCCAATCAATGTAGTTACAATTTCTTACATATATTTGCAGCTGTATGCAGTTTTAGTGGCAAGTTCACACACTGATGCTGCTGACCCTCCCATACAGGCAGACGCACAGTTGATGCTTTAGTGAAGTGTTTATTACTTTTTTTTATTGTTCTACATGCCTGTATCTATACTTAAGTGTTTGGCATCAGCTATAGTACAGTTTTGTACCTACCATAAATGTAGATGTTCGAGGATCCACATTGCTGCAGTCCTAACCATTGGGTAGTCCGCTGTCCAGTCGGCCCGAATACCAAAGTATATGGCTGACGTCGGTCAAGGCGCATTAGACTGATGTCAGGACGTCAGGGTACTAATGCGCATGACCGACGTCATATCCTCAGTCTTTTCTTGCCCCAGATGTCAGAAGACCCTAAAAAAGACAAGGCCCAAACCAAAACACCAAAAAGCCCTGCACCAAACATATATACAATATATACAATAATATATATTAACTCACACCACCACCCCTAAACAAAGAGGGGAAGGAGGGAGGGTAAATTGGACTGCAGCAATGTGGATCCTCGAACATCTACATTTATGGTAGGTACAAAACTGTACTATGTTCTTCATTCCACATTGCTGCAGTCCTAACCATTGGGTAGAATCCCAAAGCAGAGGTAAGGGAGGCTGGCAAATCATAAGGAAGCAGGAGCTGTCAACATGCCTTGCAAAATAGCTGTGGCAAAACCAGCCCTAGATTTAGAGTAGAGAGGAAGGTGGTAATGCTTAGAGAAAGTATGCACTGAACTCCAAGTAGCTGCCTCCAAAATATCCTTAGTTGCCACCGCCCCTAGGAATGCTGTTGAAGTGGCAGTAGCCCTAGTGGAATGAGGTCTAATCCCAGCTGGAATTTCCTTGCCATGATGGGAATAACAAAATGAAATGCAAAACCCAATCCACTTAGAAATAGTTTGCTTAGACACAGGCTTGCCCTGAGAACTCAAAGCAAAAGAAACAAACAACTGCTGAGACTGCCTGAAATCCTTAGTCCTGCTTAAATAATAACGTAACTGCCTATGTACATCTAAAGTGTGTAAAATCTTTTCCCCTTATTTTGGGGATCTGCATAGAAAGTAGGCAAATGAATAGTTTGGTTTAAAGCCACACTAGAAACCACCTTAGGCATAAAGGAAGGATTAGTGCGTAATGATACCCTATCCTTATGGAAAATCAAAAGGGCTCTACTGCCATAAGGGCCTGCAACTCAGAAACCCTTCTTGCAGAAGTAATAGCCAACAAAAAGCAGTCTTCCATGACAAGTATTTCAATTCAGCAGTAGCCATGAGCTCAAAAGGTTGTAGAGTAAGTTTCTCCAACACAAAATTGAGATCCCAAGCAGGAGTAGGAGCTCTACGTGGGGTCTTATATTCTTTGCCCTCTAAGAAATTGCTTGAACAAAGGATCACGAAAACAATAGTGGGTCACAATCATAGTGAGCTGAAATTGCTGCAGCATGAATCTTGATGGAAGAGAAAGACAAACCTTTGTCCAGTAACTCAGTAAGATATTGAAGAGCCACACTCAAATTTGGCTCAGTAATCTCCAAATTGTTTGCTGCACTCCAAAACAAAAATCTCTTCCATTTTTCTCCGTACACTTTCCTTGTACTAGGTCTTCTGGCTTCCATAATCACATTTAAAACTTGCTGAGGAAGCTGAGACCTGCTGTCTTTCAAAACAGAATATGCCAGGCTGTTAGATGTAGAGAATGAAGCTTGACATTGAGCAGATGACCGTCCCTCTGAGACAACAGGTGTGGAATCAAGGGTAAAGGCCATGGAGGCTTCCTTACCAGACTCCTCAGTAATGGGTACCAGTACTGCCGAGGCCAATCTGGAGCTATTAAAATCATCCTTGGCTTGTCTTGTCTGACCTTTAGAAGCACCTTTGGAAGAAGAGGCAGAGGTGGAAAGGCATACACATGAAGATTTTTCCAACTGAAAGAAAGAGCATCCACTTTCCAAGCTGTGTGATGAAATCCTTTCGTGCAAAACTTTGGCAGCTGGTGGTTTAGTGGAGAAGCGAACAGATCTATGTCTGGAGTTCCCCATGACACTGTCAATGTTTGAAATACATGAAGATCCAGTTTCCACTCGTGGGGATCCATGATTTGTCTGCTTAATACATCTGCTAAGGAGTTCTGTGCTCCGGCAGAAACCTTGCCTGAAGAGTTAGTTGCAGACTGAGCGCAGTCTCCCATAAAATCATTGCTTGTCTGCACAATGGGTAAGAATGTGTTCCCCCTTGTTTGTTGATGTACCACATGACAGTTGTGTTGTCTGTTAGAATCAACACCTGCCCTGGAAGAAGTAACTCCTTGAAAGCAATTAATGCAAACTGAACTGCTAACATCTCTTTCATGTTGATATGTAGATGCTGTAGTCTGGCAGGCCACTTGTCTTGTATCCACTTTCCATTTAGATGAGCTCCCCAAGCAACATCTGAGGCATCTGTCGTTAGAATCTGACTCGCCTCTGGCGGGTCACAGAGAGTCCCTTGTTTAGGTGACATTCCTGAGCCCACCACAAAAATTCCTTTTGAATGCAAGGTATTATTTGAATGACAGTGTCCAAATCCTGGCAGTGCTGTGTCCACAGATTTTTGAGATACCATTGTAGCTTCCTCATATGCAGTTTGGCATTGGGAAGCACCAGAATACAAGATGCCATGAACCCTAAGGCTTGAAGGACTGTCCTTGCAGTCAGCCCGGACTGAAGAGATAGATGATGGAAGTAACTGGAAAGATTCTTTTGTTTGTCCGGGGTTAAAAAGGCCATCTGGGCTGCTGTATTCAGTCTCACACCCAGAAAGCACATGTCTTGAGAGGGTACTAGACTGGACTTTATTTCGTTCACAGAATACCCTAGGCATCTTAGCACTGCTATGACATATTCCAGATGCTGTAGAAGATCTTCTTTTACTTGAGCCAGAATCAGGCAGTCGTCCAAGTAAGGATAGATTTGGATTCCTTTTAGCCTGAAGTAAGCTATCACTGGAGCCAGAACCTTTGTGAATACTCTGGGCGCAGTAGATAAGCCAAAGGGCAATGCAGAGAACTGATAATGAGAATTTCCAGCTCGAAAACGCAGATACTTCCTGCATCTTAGTCTTATTGGCACATGAAGGTAAGCTTCCTTGAGATCTAAAGTTACCATCCAGTGATCTTTGCCCAGCAGAGGTAAAAGCTGTTGTAACGTCAACATTTTGAACTTGGGAATGTCCAGATAAGTGTTGAGGATAGATAAATCCAAAATTGGTCTCCACGTGTTCCCCTTCTTTGGTACTAGGAACAGGCGAGAATAAAATCCTAGGCCCCTTTCTGGTACAGGAACTGGCTGAATGGCCCCTATTTGGAGTAACAAAGAAATTTGCTTGTGAGCCTCTTTCCTTTGTGGAGGAGGAACGTCTGGCATGCCTTTGAAAGGGCCCAAGGTATGGAAATAAAACCTGTAACCGTGGTGAATGATATCCAAAACCCATCTGTCTTGAGTAATTAAATCCCAATTTTCTTTGAAAAGAGACAGTCTTCCTCCCAAAGGAGCTGCCAGTCGAGAATGCTCTGGCAGCTGAAAAGGCAGGTCATTGGGTCTGTTTACGAAAGGACTGACCCCTGCCCTCACCAGAAGTCTGAGCAGGAGAACTCCCTGTTCTAGGCCTAAAGGAACCTTGAGCTCTGCCCCTACCACGTCTAGACCTACCCCTAGACTGGGAATCATACGCAGGATATGTCCATCCCTTAGTAGGCCAATTTCTGCTAAACTTTGGAGGCTGCACCTGCAAAAAATCTTTGACAGTCTGCATAGATTTAGCCTTGTCCTGCATTTTCTTTAAAACTGCTTCCACAGGCGAACCAAACAACACATCAGACTGTAAAGGAGCATCCAAAATCCTTGTTTTAACATGCTCAGCTAAATTCTGATCCCTCAACCAAGCGTGCCTGCGAAGAACAGAACCAGTGGCAGCCACCCTCGAGGAGGCCTGCACAGCATCAAAACCACATTGCAAAGAATGCTTACCCACTTGTTCAGACACATGAACTAAATCTAGCAACTCTTTACACTCAATACCTTCCGCCAGAGCATCCACCTTAGATTTCAATTGTGAAAGGAGATAATTCTGATATTTTAGCATGTGAAACTGACAATTCAACGCCCTCATGGCTAAAGTGGAAGAAGTATACACTTTCTTACCCCATCTATCCAAAGCCCTTGCCTCTTTATCAGAAGGAACAGGATTTTTAACAACAGAGGCCTTAACACCTTTAGGCCCCTGAGAAACAATTTCTGGGTCTGCCCTAGGACTCTTAAAAGATACTTATGAGCTTCAGGCACCCTATAGTACCTATCAGGTTTAACAGGGGCAGGAGGCAAAGAATCAGGATTCAGGGAAGCCTCTGCAAAAACATCTTCCACCACATTCAACACAGGAGGTATAGCTAAGGGCCTATGCTGGGGTAAAACAAGAATTCCTAAGCCTCTTCCTGGAATCAGAGAAATCTTGGCCTTCCCATTTAAAATGCTCCCTCATGGAATGCAGAGTCTCTGAAAATGAAAAATCCTCAGGAGGAGAAGCTGAAGGAGTGGAATCATCCACATCAGAATCAGAATAATGAGGAAACTCCTGCAAGTCTTCAGCCGAAGACTCAGAAGCCTCTGAACACTGTTCAAAACTCTCAAACTCAGACTCCACCCTAGGCCTCTTATCAGGAGGGGGCATAGAACCTCTAATCATAGTAATCAAATCCTCTGCCATTTTAAGCATATGTTTCTTAGGCACAGAACCTGAAGTGCTAGGAGAAGCCCCCACTGAAGCTAAACTTGGCCTACCTCTCAAGGAAGTCTTGGAAACAGAAGGAGAGGCTCTAACTGCCTTAGGAAGAGAGGGAAGAACAGCTACCTGAGAAATCCCATCAGCCTGGCCTACCTCCTGAGAGGGCACATCCTGTAACAGTAAAGTCTCTGCCTGAGACTCCACAGAAACTCCTGGCAAAACCTCTGGCTCCACTGAGCCTTCTAAAGAACCGACATCTGGGACTGCCGGTTCTTCAACCCTAGGCTTTGCTGCTTTGTCCTTGCGCTTTTTGGACGAAGTGGCCGGAGCATCCGGCGGCATTTTATAATTACAACGCTTCCCAAACACTAACCTGGCACAGTCTAACCTTCTCTTAATAGTGCGTTTGTTAAATCTAGCACAAGAGCGGCATCCAACAACGTCGTGCTCAGGCCCTAAACAAGGTATACACAAAGTATGGTAATCCCTATGAGGTATCTGTTTCCCACAAGAAATACAGTTATTCACTTTTTCTGACATCCGGTTAAATACTGAGGCAAGAAAAAACCAAAAGGTTCCCCAACGGGGTACTTAGCCAACTTTGATTCGGTCTGAAACTCCGACTTCAGAAAATTTCAGAACGCCAACCTGCACTCGCAAAACTGCTTCTGCATCGGACCATGCGGCAAAAAAGACTGAGGATATGACGTCGGTCATGCGCATTAGTACCCTGACGTCCTGACATCAGTCTAATGCGCCTTGACCGACGTCAGCCATATACTTTGGTATTCGGGCCGACTGGACAGCGGACTACCCAATGGTTAGGACTGCAGCAATGTGGAATGAAGAACATCGTATAGTTCTTTACATTTACACCCATGCAGTACGTCATGCCTGCTTTAAGTGAGACTAATTTATTATTTCATTTGGGGTATAAGCAATTTATCCATTTACTGTTTTGGGTCCTGCTAGATTTTACTGAAGCCTGTTTTGGCAACATACTACCTTGGCAAACCAAACTGCAGTCTTTTGACTTGCTGTTTCAGCACTGCCTGCTCTAGGCAGACAGTCGCACTGTTCTACTCTATTTGATGTCTTCTTCCCTCAGAGCTGTAGGTTTCTCTCACAGATCCCACCCACCTTCTTCTAACCTTTATGTAGTGCAGCTGCTCTGCGCATGAGCGGATTGTTTGTCATCCCTGCCGATCTGTGGTTAATCCTGCACCCCGCATTCCTTAGATATTACAGCCCTTTGTTCCTATTCCTGGTCTCCTATCCTACCTAAGCACTGCTTGTCTGTACTGCTACACTACAGTAGCAGTTTAAAACACTTTACAGTTTTAGCTATATGCAACACATTCATATCACACATCTATTAAAAAAAACTTTTTAATTGCCATTATTGGAATACTCAGTACACTACAGGGAATTATTTTGGAGCATCACCACCTGCTTATAAGCAATATATTACATATAAAACACACACACACTATATGCACTTTCTTGTTATCTGCCCCTTATCTTTGAACTAAGCTGGGCCATCCTGACGTACAACCACTCGCATGTATGTATGGGTTGGCTGCTACTCAGTGACTGGTGGCATACTTTGCTCTTCTCCTGCCTCATATCCCCAGCAACCCTCTGGAGTCACTTCCTTTAAAGCTAGTGTCTCTTCCTAATCCTAACATAATTATATATAATCATTGATTCAATCATACTAATTACTCATCTACACCACTGATAATTAACTACCCTCTGTAAACTCCAACCATACTCAAAGCTACACACTAAAGTATAAATGATTCCTTCACACATTTTGCCTCCCCTACATTACATCTACTACCAATACTTGGTTCTCCACCCACATTACATCTCCCACCCATCAGTCCACTGCTAACACTTTAGCCTGCTAACTTACCAATTAACTAATGTTCTTGCTTCTATATATATATGCTGCATAGTAAAGCATTTTCAGTGACTGCCACATGTGATAAAGATAATAAAGTAGCACTTTTTTTCCTTTTTTAGTTGAAGAACTGTAGTCATTACAATGTAAAAAGAGAAGAAATGCTGGACAAAAGCATGTTTAAGCTACCATGCTGTAATCTTGGGCTGCTGAGAGTGGTGTGCAAAGGTGCACCAATTATAATATACATAGAGTTAAGATGTTTTCTCTTATTTTTACATAGGTGAATGGCTGGATTAATGCCCTTGGCTTAATCTAACATGTTTTTCCTGTAAGCATGTGGGCTTAAAAAAGAGAACACTGAATGCAGAGAGACGTTTATCTTTAGCAAGTAAATGTTCAGTGAGAGTCTACAGCTGAGGGCATCTGTACATTGTTCTTATGCTTCAATGAAGACAAGCTGACTACACATGCAGGCAATAAATCAGGACAGTTCTGGGCATGGTTTGTTGAAGAAATTGCAAAACAAAGTACAAGCAGGTTAATAAGAAATAAAGTTTGAAATTACTGAGATTATTTGAAGAGAATAAGATATTGGCTTTCACTGCAACTAAATGCTTCAAAGCATTTACTAAAATACTGTATTCTTTAGTTGTAAAGATTGCCAGTGCAGCTTTTCTTAATGTTAAAAGTTAATGTTTTCTGAAAGCATATAGGCTTTTTTGTACATCTGGGTGGGGAACAAAGCTAAGACAACAGATACGTAGGAGCACTGGCTGTAACATGCACCTTAGCATGGATAACCTTAATTTTAATTAGATAATGCCTGTGGGTGTAACTGTCAATTTGGGACAACTGTTCCTATCAGGAGGATTAAACTTCATTATTTGAATATACACATACTTGTGTGTTTAAGTTATTATGTTCTGGGTGTGTTTTTTAATGTTTGAGAACATTCATTAAAACAAAGTCTTGTAAAATGTGACACAGGTACAAACTTTGATGGCAACAAAACTTTACAAAAGTACAACCTGCTAAACATTAGTGGGTGCATGTAACAAACACGCTGGAAACAGACATTATAGACATTTAAAAAACTGTCAATGGGTGGGAATAGCAGCTGCTTATCATACTGTCTACACTATGCATATTAGTTTGGAACATGAATGACCTTCACAGATGTAGACAAAAAAGTAAGAGTAGTACATTATATTAAAAAATGCAGAGTGCAAGTAGAAATGCTACAGAAGACACACATGGAAAGAAGTGAGCATGTGAATTTGATAAAGAAAGGATTTCAGGATGGATATTCAGCACAATATCAAAGACAAAGGAAATGGGGGCAGTACTTATACTAAATGTTAGAGCAGCTCCAATAGTGATTGAAGAGGAACACGGTAATGGTATATTTGTGGTATTAAAGGGATACTGCAAGAGAAGAAGATTACACTAGCATGTATTTATATTCCAGCTAAAACTGCTATTAAGGAAAACTTGGGGTTAAATAATCTGGGGTTAAATAATCAGCTTTCAGCAAGGAATATTACCTACATGTAGGAACTAGAACTTGATTTGCAACAGTAAGGATCTACCTGGGGGACCTAGAAGGGAAAAATAATAAAACAGGGCAGATTTCTGAAAATGGTATGAAGAATGTGAATTCAGAAGTAGGAACTCAAGAGAATTTACATATTCCTCATGGTACAATAACTGGGCTAGACTACACAAATAAAGTTATGTAATCACCATAACATTCCATGTGAGTTGTTCCATCTCGCCTTCATTCTCACTGATGGGTTCAGCCGATCGGCTCTGAACCCATCAGTGATGAATGAACGGCGAGATTGAACAACTTCACATTATATATTTCACAGGAATATACATGTAATTGAAAGTTCTGACACATCCAATAACTACTTCAGACCATATTCAGATAAAGATAAAAATGGATATTAATGAAGTAAAAATTAAATATTGACACTTCACTACCTACCCATTACAAAGAGGAATGTGAAATGGAAATTATTCAACAGTTATTAGGGCAGACAGAATTTTTTTTCAGAAGTTGTAGATAGGGAGTGGGATAAAATGAAAGTGGGGTTTAAAAATAGGTTGAAGAAATGTGATTAAGTAGTAACAAATTTAGAGGGGCTGACAATGGTAAAAGTACTGCACAACAAAGGGAATTTCACAGAACAAGAGGCACAACTGCTGAGTGATAAACACAAAATAAGGGACTATCTGGATAATATGCATGAGTTTAGAAAGATTGCTGTTAAGCAACTGTTTTTTTGATAACTCCACAGCACAAAAACCTTTAGAACAATGACTTAGGCAACAGAAAGGAGAAAGGGTTGTTGCTAAACTTAGGGAGCCTGTAATAAGAAAATTAACCGGTCCTGTAGAGGCACAAATGGAAATATTTATGGAAGACTTGAGCATGGAAAGGCTAGAGGAAGATGAGGCTGAACAATTAAGAAAGGAGGAAATGAAATTAAAAACAGTGACATACAATCAATCTGAAGGAAAGTCTTCAGGAACAGATGGTATTCCTGTGAAATTTTGGAAGCTAGAAGGGAAGATTGATGAAGACATGGATAGTTTTGTTTAACAGTATTTTAAAAAAAAAGGGAAAGCACCAGCACACTGGAAGAAAGTTGTTGCTGTAATACCTAAATACAGCAAAGATCCATCACATCTAGCTTCACATAGATCTCTTTCAATTTTAAATGATTATGACATGTTGATGTTTAGAATACCTAAAAGAATGGCAAAAGTGCTGCCAAACTTGACAGATTATGGATCAATGTGGTTTTGTGGACGGGAAGAAAACATATGACAACATTACTAGAAAAGTAATTATCCAGAAGGAAACAGAATGTAACAAAATACCATTGTTGTTGGTGGGTCGTGATGTCGAGAGCATTTGAAAGAATAAGCTGGGATGTTATGAGTAGGGCAACAGAAGCATTTCCATCTCCTAATACAATATTAATGTTCATTAGAAGGATATACGAGGTACTCGAGACAAAAATCAAACTGGGAGGGTTATCCTCTGACAAGCTGCATCTTTAACAGAAGAACGAGGCAGAAGTGTCCACTTTTCCCTTTGTTTGGTTTATATTTACTGCCACTAGCAAAGAAAATAAGGGGCACAAATTCAAGGTTATTCTTGGTATGGTAATCAAGAAACATTGGCTTTAATTGCAGATGATATTTTGTCCCTGATAAAACTAGAAAAGGATATCTCAGTGTTGTGGAATATTTTGAAACAGTTTCAAGTCTAGTGCAGAGGCAACAGCCCCCCCCCCCCAACTGCCTCCAGAAAGGAGCAGTAAGGCAATCTTTTAGCAATACTGAAAGGATTCATCTGAGAAAAAGTCTCAAAAACTCTGAATTTGCAGGCTTCTTTTGCCATGAGGACAGCATCCTCCATTAGAACCCACCCTCCCCTAGGTGGGATATCCTCTCGCGAGTCTTAGAAAGGATCCTGGAACTTGCAGGACTGCATTTTTCTACCTCCTCGCTCATTTCTGGAAAATAATCTCCGACGGACAAAGAAATGGATCCCTATGGCAGACAAGGTCATCCCATCCTCCTCAATCTGGGAAAGTGTTTTCTTAACAGTGGGGCCAAACAAGGATGATCCATCAAAAGGAGCACTGATGAATGAAGACTTGAATGGCTCTACAAAGTCACACAACTACATCCAGGCAGGTCTTCTAATGGCTATGCCTGAACACAGCCCGTGAGGTACCCTCAAACAGCATGGGAAATTAACCTCATTGATGCATTAGAGATGAATAAGAGTGTTCAGCTTGTAGTCCCACTGTAAACAGATTCACAGAGGGACTCTGAAAGCTCTTTATTCAAATCCCGCTGTAGCCAGTGAAATGTGCAGAGTAGGTCAGTGACCATACGGCAAAGGTCGCTGAGGCATAGATGTGCTTTCGGAATCTGTCCAGCACCCTGGACTCTCTTAGGGATATGAACAGAGGAGCTCAACTCTGTCAGCTCTTTCTTCATGGCTGTTCTACAGCCATGGCATCAATGGGTACCGCCTTGCTCAGATGGGGCAAGGAACTTATCCAGATGACAGGGGACAAGCTCTACAGTACCTGGCTCCTTCCACACTTGGCGAGAGACTAGATATACAAGTTCATCAGCTGAGGGAGTCACTTAAAATGTAGATGGGGCCAGACCCAAAAGCTTCCAGGAAAAGACTCCTCCTGGGAAGGGATATCAGAGGACCATCCATCTTTGTACCAGAGGATTTCTACAATTCTTCCAAAGGAAACAATCTGGTGGAGACCCCCCCCCCCCACTTCATCGAAGTCAGCATAGTCAGTGAGAGACTCCTGAGGGGAGTCCACATGCCTCCTCCTGCATGTTCTGTTTTGGTGGACCTCCTCAGTGGGATGGTCTGGGAAGGGGAAGTCCATGAGGGGAACTGTCTGGATGCTCAATAGCTTGTGTGATAGGTCTGTGATGATCACAGATTGGACCTGATGGTGGCAGGGCTGTAAGATCCAAAGAAAGAGTATCAGTGTCTCTCAGACGAAAGACGACTCTCTCCACTACCTCAAAGGCAGAAGGACCAGGAAAAGGTGTAGCTGCCTGCACTGGAGCTGACGCACCAGATACTGTTATGCCCCAACCCTGCCTGGATCCCCTGCCTTGAAGGTGGAATCTGACTGGAGCTGTCCAATGTCGAAGCCCTGAGGTGCAGGGATAGCTCTTGACAACCTTGGAGTTGAACGAAATCCCCCAGACAAAGCACCAATGTTTCAGCTGAAAGACTCATCCTGGTCCAAGGGAACTGGCACCAGAAAAGTCAGGGACTCAGTTGGAGTCGAAGGCCTAGCTATCTTCAGATAAGATATTGACAAACTCCAGGTTCTCGGATCCAAATTCTTCAAAATACCCAGTCAGATCAGAGAAGGAGAAATCACTGTGTGGGAAACAAAGGAGGCTCATAGATCCGATGGGAGATGGAAACTGGATAATCTCCATCTGAATCTGAGCTTCGAGGAACTTCCTCATTATCCTATCAGCTTCAGCTTAAGAAAATGTCCTGGAGGACCTGAAAGAGATAACAGATTGGTGCAAAGACCCTCCTCTGAGAGTCTCTTGTAGAAAGGGAGAATGGAGTAGAGGAGAGACAGATTCCACAGTGAACGCAGAGGACTGGGTCCTAGGAGACTTCAACTGTGCTAGTATGAGATTCAATTGTTTTTACTTCATATCTGAGGTTGCTGGCTCCAATTTTTTCTGAATTTTGGTAGGGAGCTCTGAAGTTGGAGCCAACTTTGGAGTGTGTGTTGTAGAAGCTTCAAAGATTCTCTGGCCTCTGAAGAGTTTTTAGATTTATTTTTTTTGTGGGGATTTGAGCACCTGAAGAGGAGGATGGTAGCAAGCCTTTTATAGTGTCGATCACTGAGGGTCCTAGAATTAAACAGCACAAATGGTACAATCATCATTTAGATGATCAGCACCCAGACGATAAATGCACTTCCTGTGGGCATCAGAATTCGGAATCTTGTGCCCATAGGAAGTGCATTACTTACACCCAGTGGGTTCATCAGTCTCAGAAAAATGAAAGGAAGATCACAAGAGGAGATTTTTTTTTTTTTTGAAAAAGCTACCAACAATGGTAGGTAAGGAAATACCTGCTAAGAGTAGAAAGAAAAAAATGAACAGACAAGTACCAACAATGGTAAGGACACTACTATAGGTAGAACAGAAAGAAAATTAAAAAGAAGTTTAATGTGACAGAAATTTGATAGAAACTAAAGGTAAGGAAATAAGAGTTGATTTGTATCTGTTGGGATAAGGTGGCAAATGAGATATGAGGTATTGCAAGCTGACTGGTGCGTTGTGAGTACATGAGAAGCTTCAGAGTTGGACCAGAGTGTCTAATAAAAGCGGCCAAGCCAGATGACAGACTCATCAGTTGAGTAAGAATGAAAAGGACAACATCAGATCAAGAATATGCAATTTAATGCATGAAAAACCAAGGTATTACACTTTGCCATTTTAATCCTTCCTTTCTATATGCCCTGGATAATGCTATTTTAAGGAGCGATGATGACGTTAGAGATCTGGGAAAAGTTGTGGATAATCAACTTAAATTCAGGTTGTCATAATAATCAAGAAATGACAGTAGTGGTGCAGCGGTTAGCATTGTTGCCTCACAGCAAGAGGTTCTCCCGTTCGATTCTCGGCTGGTGCGCCTTCTGTGTGGAGTCTGCATGTCCTCTCCGCGGTCGAGTGACGTTAAAGACATGCAGGTAGGTGTGTGTGTGTGAATGGGCATGCCTTCTTTGAAGGTTGGGCGTCGAGCTGGGAACTCAGCACCGTAAAAATCCACTGCTAATCATTAGCGGACGGGAGTTCCACTGTGACGACCCCTAACTGGGAAAAGCTGAAAGAAGTTGTCATAATAATCAAGAAATGCTATGTAATTGTTGGGGATATACTTGCCAGTTTTTTCAAGTCTGACTTGAAGATTGAATATGAGAGAATAAGCATGGTACAATGGACTCAATGTAATACTGAGCTATTACGCTTTGAAGAAATGTTTTTACCACAGAAAAAGATGGAATGTGGCATGCAGCCTGGGCCTCTTCTCAGATGTGACTGCTTAAACCCATAGCAAGAGAGATCTGTAAGGAAAGGTCTATTCCCAGAGCATTAACAGTAGAACAGGGATCAACAGCCTGGGAAGGATTTGGATGTTGAGCTGCCTAAAAGCATAAAACCTTGTTGTTGATCAGCATGGACCTCCTTACATTTTTTCAAGTTTTATCCCAGCTATCTGCAAACCCTATGGACCCCCTGTGACAGGAGACTAACTGGTAGAGGTTGTTTGAGAACAGGTAGGATACTTTAGATTCAGAGTGTTTGTTTGGAACATCAGGTTGTACACCTCAATCGTACTACTGGCAAATCCCACCTGTCCTGAGTGATGTTTTTTCCACTGAACAACAAAGAGGGACAACCTGCCTTCTACTTTTTTAGGAAAGCAAGGAAGGAAAAGGGGTCAGGGTGGGATTTCTTAGGGAAGGATGTGGAGCACAGTATCATAGCTCCTCATCTGTGGAATGGGCCTGAAGCCTCCCAAGTCTAACTCTGGAACTTGTCTGACACTAAGGAACTTGCAGTTTTCCCTTTTTGCATTTTTTCTTTGCTCTTCATTGGAGCAAAGGGCTACCTTAGACAGTTTCTGACATATCCAAGAGAGAGCTCCTTGACAGACTAGGTTTTCCTCTTATACTTCTTCAGCTTTTTTGAAGACCTTTAAAGTGGGGGGCTTCAAACATGAGCTCCTTAGCCAATGGGGTAGCAAGCAGTTCCACCTTAATGTGTGCAGGAAGGTTGGTCCCTCAGCCAGGCAGGTTTCCTAACTACAGACACCACAGCAGCTGCCCTACAAACTGCATCAAGTGCATGCACTTCACAGAACATCAGACAACGTAAGAACTAAGGTTGCTAAGTTCCACAATCACATTTTTAAGGTTCCTATCTGCTATCCCCTCAAGCTTGTGTATCAACTGCTCAAGAACAGACCACCGGTATTTGAGAATGTGAAACTGCTAACAGAGCCTTAATGTCCAGGAAAGCTGAAATACATCCTCTTGCCAAACTGGTCAAGAATCATTCTCTTTCATTTGGTATGGGGTTCCTAGATACAACCCCACCAGATCCTTTAGTGAAACCCAGTCACCCACTGCTGGATCTGCCACTGAGTTCTAATAAAGGTGTTTGTGGGACTTGAGTACTCTGCAGAATTAGTTTGGCTTTTCAGGTAGTGGGAGCTGGAAAGCTGGCTGCAAGAATGTTTCTAGTAAAACATAAAGGACTTGAAGAATTAGAGGGATAGCCAGATGTCTAGGTTCCAGAAGGCCCAGATTTTGTCTGGACTTACTTGATCTGGAAGAAATCAGACTCCCAAATTCCTTCACTCAGTGAAGGGTAGTCCCAAAGAACAAGTCCTCAGGTGGCAAAGGTTGAGGACAGGACATCGTCAGAACTGGAATTAAGAAAAGCAGTAGGACAAAAAATATTTATGTAAGCCAGTTTCTTCTGCCTCAGAGTCAGATGACTTCCTTCTCTTTGCAAGAGGGGTGGTGCTTGGAGCAGGGTATTTTTACAAGTGCTGGTTGCCTAGACTTCACAAAATCCATAAAATCCTGCTCCAGTCTGAAAATGTCCTAGAAAGTGGTCTGGCAATATTAGCCTTAAGACCAAGGCAGAGGAGATTGGGGCAAACCAAATGAAAGCTGTTCCAAGTTTGTGAGGGCAGTCATATTTCATGGCCTCAGATCACAGAAAGGCAGAAACACTATCCTATCCCACAAAAATCTTATGGATGCTGTTCTGACCATTGGTCACTGTCACTTGTGCACTGGAGGCAGGGCTTACAAAGTGGCTACAGGCCCAACTAGGGGGGCTTTGGCTGGTAAAAACTTGGATGCAACTGATAACGCAGTGGCCTCCAAAGTCAGAAACAGGCTGCAAAAGCATCTCACCAGTACAGGTGATTCTGTGAGATGAGGAATTGTCAGACACTATGTTGTTGGCTTCCAGAGTACTCTTCTCTGTACTAAGCAGCTCAAGTTTTTTTGGGAGGTCCAAGGTGGGACTGGTGGACACCATAACATGCCTAGGCCAACTATGCTCTTTTTACTGTAAGTACTGCTACAACGACTTAGCCCTATGAATGACAGCCTTGGAGTTAAAGTATGCATACTTGAGGCAGCTGGATATGTTGTACTCTGGACTCCGGTAATACAAAAAAGAAAGTAAGAAAATCACTGTGTGGAGTTGTTTCCTCAGACCCAAGACAATTGACTTTATGCTCAGACATCTACAACACCAAGCTCTAAAGAAGAAAAGAGAAGAAAATTAGAAGTTATGTACCTACCATAACGTTCCATGTTAGTTGTCTTCTCTCGCCTTCTTTCTTGCTGGATGGGTTCGGAGCCGATCCTCGGCTCCGACTCGGCACTTGCTTTAGCTTGAGAACTCCTTTTACCAGCTCGAGGCAACCCTATATCCCATGATGCAAGGCGGAACTACCTCAGATCTCGTTTGGTAGCTAACCTACCCTGCTAAGGACTAACCTAACATATTTAGGAAAAACCAAGTTCATAACAAAGAGTCCTCTAATGAAGGCTCAGGAGGAAACAACCTGATAGGAACTCTTCAAGATCTGTCCAGGCCAGGGGGAAGGAGGGAGGGGCCTTAAGAAAGAAGCAGAGAAGACAACTAACATGGAACGTTATGGTAGGTACATAACTTCTAAATGTTAAGTTGTCAATCTCGCCTTCATTCTTGCTGGATGGGACCGCGTCCCTAGCACCTGTATCCCGGGTGGCTCAATGGAACAGACTCTTGAGAACTGTGGAACCAAAACTGGCCCTGTCTCTGGAGGCCAAATCTAACTTGTAATGAGAGACAAAGGTATGAGGAGTGGCCCAAGTAGCTGCTGCACAAATGGTATCAATGGGTAGTCTATCCTGAAAGGCTGCAGAAGTGGAGACTCCTGGTTGAGTGTGCTTTCGGTTTAGAAGGTAGTTGCTTGCCTCTGAGAGAGTACACATGAGAAATGGTGGAAGACAACCATCTGGATAAGGTCACTTTAGACACTGGGAGACCTTTCCTGTTTTCTGCATAGGAGACAAATAATTGGTCCGATTTCCTGAATTGTTTCGTTCTATGCAAATAGTACCTGAGCTGACGATGGACATCCAAAAAATGAAGCTTTTGTTCAGCTCTGTCAGAATAGTTTGGGAAAAAAACTGGTAGATCTATGGATTGATTAATATTGGTTTGAGACAACTTTAGGGAGAAAGGACGGGTTCGTTCTTAAGGATACCCTGTCCTTATGAAAAACCAAGTAAGGGGAACGGATGCAGAGAGCTTGAATCTCGGAAACCCTTCTTGCTGAAGTGACAGCCAGTAAAAATATAGTTTTCCAGGTCAATAACTTCAAAGAACATGAAGCAGACAGTTCGAAGGGAGGTAATATCAAGGATGCCAACATTAAATTTAGATCCCATTGCGGAGGAGGATGCTTTATCGGCGGCTTTAGGAGAAAAACTCCTCTCAGAAAGGCCTTGCATAATCTATGAGACATAATGTTATTGTCATGCAAGCCAACATGATACTTGGAAATAGCAGCCAGTTGAACTTTTACTGTAGATGAAGAAGATCCTGACTGAAAAACCTCAGCCAGGAAATCTAAAACAGAATGCACAGGAGCAGTAAAGGGATCAATATTCCTGGAATTTGCCCAAATAGAAAAACGTCGCCACTTGCTAGCATAAACGGTTCTGGTGGATGACTTTAAAGAAGCCACTAAGATGTCTCTGACTGAATCAGAGATCATCGGAAGCCTGGCTAGGGAAGGAAGTGGAGCAACCAAGCAGTGAGGTTGAGAGAATGAATGGCCCGGTGCTGTTGACCCGACTGGTGGATCAAGAGATCCGGAACTGGGTCCAGATGCCAGGGCTGCACCAGGAGGTGACGATGCAGAGACGGAAACCAAATTTGTCGAGGCCAGTAAGGGGCAATGAGAATCAACTTGGCCCTCAAAACGGTGGCTTTCTGAATGACTTGTGGAATCAAGGGAAAGGGAGGAAAAGCGTATAGAAGTCCCCGGGGCCAATCCTGGGTTAGAGAGTCTCTCAGGGGTTGGCCTGGTAGGGGAAAAAGGGTGAAAAAAATCGGGGCACTTGTTGTTTTGGGGTGTAGCAAAAAGATCGCAACAAGGTGTGCCCCACTTCAGAAAAATCTGATCCACTACAGATTGTTTGAGAGACCACTCGTGAGACATTAGAATGGATCTGCTCAGCCTGTCCGCCAAGAGGTTGGACCTGCCGGGGATGTGCGTTGCTATCAGAAACCGATGAGAGGAGATTGCCCATTGCCAAAGTCTGAGAGCTTCTCGACACAACTAATAGGACCTGGTCCCGTCCTGCTTGTTGATGTACCAGACCACGGACATGTTGTCCGTTTGTACTGCAATAGTCCCTGTGGGAAGAAAGTCATTGAGGGCTTGCAACGTTAAAAGCACCGCTCTCATCTCCAGGACATTTATGTGCAGATGGTATTCTATGGGTTGCCACGTCCCGTGGACCATCCTGCCCTGATAATGCCCCCCCCACCCGATAAGAGAGGCATCCGTAGTAACTGTGGCAACCCGAGGAGGGGGAACAAAGGGTCGGCCCTGATGAAGAAGAGGGGAAGATATCCACCAATTCAGATGAGTCCTGCACGATTGTGTGACTAAGATTTCGTGCCTCATCGGAAGATGTGGAACGACCACTGAGTGAATAACATCCACTGCAGAAGACACATGTGGAAGCGAGCTAGTGGTAGAAGAACAATGGCCGCAGCCATAAGACCTAGAACCTTTAGTATCAGCCTGGCTTTGACTTTGCTGCTCTGCAATAAAATCCGAACGTATTTTTGGACGTCCAGAATTCTTTGATCTGTTAGTCTGGCTAACATTTTGACGGTGTTTAATTCCGCGCCTATAAAGGTGATAGACTGGCAAGGCCGCAGAGAAGATTTTTCGAAATTCACTGAAATTCCCAAACTCCTGCATAGCTGCAGAGTGTAGTCTCTGGTCTGAAGAAGCTGACACCTGGTGGTGGCGGAGAGGAGCCAGTCGTCTAAATAAGGAAACACCTGGAATCCTTGACGTCTCAGATGAGCTGTGACCACTGCCATACATTTGGTAAACACTCTGGGGGCTGAAGTGAGGCCAAAGGGCAGGGCTCTGAATTGGTAATGACTGGTCCCTAGCGGCGGAGAAACCTTCTGGAGCCTGTGAATCTTTATGTGATAGTACGCGTCCTGAAGGTCTATAGAGCACATCCAGTTGTCCTTGCCCAGAAAGGGCAGAATGGACTGAAGCGTGACCATCCGGAATCTTGCCTTCTTGACAAATCTGTTTAGACTGCTCAGGTCTAATATTGGTCTCCAATCTCCCGTCCTTTTGGGGACCAAAAAGAATCTCGAGTAGACGCCGGATCCTACTTGGTCTGCCGGAACAGTCTGGACGGCTCTTTTTTCTAGGAGCGTTGAAACCTCCTGTTCTGCCAAATCCCTTTGACCGGGTGAGATGTCTGGAAGGGATTGTTTAGGTACGGGATACCTTTCGAAGGGGATTTTGTAACCCTCGGATATGATAGACTGTACCCACAAATCTTGTGAAAGGGAATGCCAGGCTACTGGGTACAGTGAAATCCTTCCCCCGACTGCCTCCAAGGGTGGACAGTCGGGCAACACCTCAGGGGTGCTGAAAGGGCTTCTCAGGAAGAGACTCCCTGTTGCCCTGGTTCTGAGGACCCCCCCTGCCCCTAGGGCGGCGTCTATTATTGTTACCCCTCTGCCTCTGGGGGTAAACTGACCACGTGTGTCCGGTGTAGCTCCTTGGGCTTTGCGGAACCACATCTTCCCTCCCTTCTGACCCTTGGGATATGGTCTAGAAGGGGTGGAAAAATGGACTCCAACGGCAGAAAGAGTTTTACCGTCCTGCTCACACCTGGTCAAGGTATCCTTCACCTGAGGTCCGAACAAAGCCGAACCATCAAAGGGGGTATTGGTGAAGGACGCCTTAAAGGGGTCCGCAAAATTACAAAGCCGCATCCAAGCTTGACGTCTAAGAGCCACTCCTGTGCCTGCGGCCCTGCTCGCTCCATCGGCCGCATAGGATATGAGCCGCATGGAGGAGTTGGATAAGGAATTCAGGATTGCTAGCTGTGAAGCAATCTTTTCTTGAGCCCCAGCAGCAGAAGGATCCTGGACCACTTCACCTAGTTCCTTGAGAATATCTCATTGAAGCCTGGTGAAGTGACAAAGGTAGTTCAGCGAACGCATAGCAAAGGTCGCTGAAGAAAACATCCGCTTTCCATACCTGTCCATGGTCCTAGTATCCTTGTTAGGAGGATGGACAGGTACTGAAGGATCCGCAAGTTCCTTCTTAGTGGCGGCCGCCACCACCATAGCATCCACAGAGACGCCCTTGGAAAGAAACTGTTTGTCCGTAGGGGCCGTAATAAACTTGGATGGTCTCCTGGGGAGAGGTTCCACAGAATCTGGAGCTGCCCACGCCTTTCGAGCCACTACCTGCATAAGTGGGTCGAAAGGCGGAGACACCTAGGAGGTGGAGGGTCGGGATCCAAAAGCCTCCAGGTATACCGACTCATCCTCGGAGGGATCAATGGATGGCCAATTCCCCCTCTGTTTGAGGAGCTCAAGGATGTCTGAAAAGGAGACATCCTCAGAGGGCGATCGTGGGGAACCCTCCGACTCATCTAAGTCGGTATCAGATGTAGTAGACTCAGGGGAGTCTGTGTGTTTCCTCTTACACGTCCTCTTAGGTTCATAGGTTCATACTAGGCTATCTGCCCAAGGGCATTTATAAGCCTAGCCCATAGTTATTTGGCTTTCGCCACCCCTTTAGTTTGAATAAAACTATGCCTATTATTTTGCTGTCTCTCTGTCAAGCAGTGACACTGAAGTAATCCCTGGGGTATATCTGCGATCCCCCATCCATTGGTCAAGATTCCTCTTGAACAAGGCCAGCGAGGTGCTCTGCCTCACATGTACCGGGATTTTGTTCCACAGCATAGGGAGTCTCTGGGTGATGAATCTGTCCCTCCAGCATGTTCTATTAATAACCGTGTCAAGGTTTAAGTCTCCTGCCCTTGTGGTTCTGAGGGATCTAGATTTTTTGAGGTGAAGCATATTCATCAAATCAGGGTATGACATGGCCGTATATGTCAGGCACAGGTCAACTCTGAGCAAGCGGTATGAGACTGAATAGAGCTGGAGTTCTTTCAGTCGGGCAGCATAAGACATATTTTTGAGACCCTTTATCCTTTTGGTGAGGAACTTTTGGGGCCTTTCCAGCTGCTGCAGGTGTCTGGTCAGATACATTCTGAATGGGGCATTGTACTCAATCATAGGTCTAATGAGTGATGAGTACAGGGGGGCGATGACCTCCCTTGATCTAGATGTGAATCCCTTCATGATCAGGTGGGCAATGTAGAAGGTTTTCCTAAATACTTTAGCAACATGAGTGTCAAACGAAAGGCTACTGTCAACCTGGGTCCCCAGATCCCTGATGACTTCTTCTGTGCTCAGTGGATTGCCACCTATATGGTAGCTAGGGGTAATCTTGTTTTTCCCGAAGGGTATGACTATGCATTTCTTGGCATTTAACTTTAGGCCATGGCTCTGGCACCAGTTATCCGTTTCTGTGAGGCCCTTCTGAAGGATAACTGTGGTCAGATGTGTTTTCGACTATGGCGCCCAGTTTGCAGTCATCTGCAAACTTTGTCAGCCATAACCCTCCTGTGTTTGCTTGTACTTCAGAAAAGTAGATGCCGAACAAGAGTGGACCCAGGACTGAGCCCTGTGGGACACCACTTGTGACAGGCTTTGAGTCTGACATGGCTCCAGCAACTCTGACCCTGTGGGTTCTGTCACTTAGCCAGTTTGCAACCCATCTTGTGATGTATGGGTTTACATTCAAGCTGATGAGTTTTTGATGATACCTGAGTGGGGTATTGTGTCAAGGCCTTTGCCAGGTCAAGGTAGGCTGTATGGACTGCCTTTCCTCATCAATGGCCTTGGTGACTGTCTCAAAAAGTCAACCAAGTTTAAAAGGCATGATCTGCCTTTGACAAAGCCAAACTGGGTTGGATCCAAAGTCTGCAAGTTCCCTATGTCTTTATTTATGAGTTCCATTATGATCCTCTCCATGGCTTTGCAGATAAGGCTCGTCAAGCTAATGGGACGGTAATTTCCAGGGTCGGTGGAGGCACCGCCCTTGTGAAGTGGGACCACAGTCGCCGTGCGCCACTCCTTGGGTACGTATCCTGAGGTGAGGCTAAGATTAAACAGCTGTCCTAACTGCGGGTTTAATTCCTCATTGAGTTCATGGAGCACACAGCCGGGGACACCATCCGGTCCCATGGATGCTGTGTTTTTTGCTTTGGAGAGAGCAGTTCTCACCTGGGTGTTGGAGATGTTTGGGGGGCTACAATCCTCTGGTATAGATACAATCCTCTGGTATAGATAACTCTCCTTGCTAAGTTTTTCTGCATAGCTGCCTAGCTTGAGCATTTTCTGGCTTGTTAAACTTGACTTCTGTATTAGTAGCTGTATTTAGAGCACAACCAAAAGCTGTTTGCTGAATTTCCTGTTTGCACTTAATTTTAAATCGTCTTTTTCTTAAAACTTGCATATTTTCTGTCCTTGACCTAGCACTCTTGTGTGGGGTCATTTACTGCACTGTTATAACTTGATATTACTTGTGAACCTCTGCTATCTCTGTAAAAAACAAAAACAAAAAAAAAATCTTGCTTTTTCCCACTTTTCTGAGAGTTAAAAAAGTTCAGTTACAGGCTTGCTGTTCCTGAACTGTTTGAAAGTTTCTGTGAGGCCATTTTTGCTTGGGCTGAAGGAGGGTCTCTCTGTTCATCAGTGGCAGTGACTAACATTGAGCAGCTTCCCTGCCCCCCGTAGAGGTGGTTACTGACTTGAAACTGTAGTTTTATTGGCCACTAGGGGTCATTTCCATAACTCCTTCATCTTCCTCTGTTAAAACCTAGTTGCCTCGTGGTTTGAGCGTCTTTTCAGGCTTGTTGGCTGTTGGTGAAGCACCCTCCAAGAGGAAAAAACGCTGAGAGAAGAAGGGAGCCACTTTTGAGATTAAATATTTTTTCTCTGTTTATTTGCTAAGTTTTTCTGCATAGCTGCCTAGCTTGAGCATTTTCTGGCTTGTTAAACTTGATTTCTGTATTAGTAGCTGTATTTAGAGCACAACCAAAAGCTGTTTGCTGAATTTCCTGTTTGCACTTAATTTTAAATCGTTTTTTTCTTAAAACTTGCATATTTTCTGTCCTTGACCTAGCACTCTTGTGTGGGGTCATTTACTGCACTGTTTTAACTTGATATTACTTGTGAACCTCTGCTATCTCTGTAAAAAACAAAAACAAAAAAAAAATCTTGCTTTTTTCCCACTTTTCTGAGTTAAAAAGTTCAGTTACAGGCTTGCTGTTCCTGAACTGTTTGAAAGTTTCTGTGAGGCCATTTTTGCTTGGGCTGAAGGAGGGTCTCTCTGTTCGTCAGTGGCAGTGACTAACATTGAGCAGCTTCCCTGCCCCGTGAGGTGGTTACTGACTTGAAACTGTAGTTTTATTTTCCCTTTTGGGTCTATTCCTGCTTCTTTCCAGCCCCTGCCATCAAGCACGCTTTACGGAGTTGCCACTAGAGCAGCATCGGGCAGCGCCGGTTAAACAAGGTTAAACTCTTTCTGGCTCCAGAAAGTCTGTTCTTCAATTTTTCCCTTAGAACTGCTCTGTTAGGAACCTAAACAGTTTACACCTACACTAAAAAGTGCAGCACTTGTTACAAATAGCGTTTTCTTCTCAAAAAGCTCAGCACTTGTCTTATAAGCATATCCCTTGTCTTATAAGCATTCTCTTTGCAGGTCAAGCACTCCTATATTATACAAATCTCTCACTATCAAAACCCCCCAGGAGTGCCCACTTCCCTGCTAAGCCCACTACTTTTCTGTCTCATACCAACTCATAATTCTTTCTAGCATGTCGAAGGGTCAGATGCTGGCGTCCTCTCCTGCCCATTTGGTGAATCTGGGAATTCTGAGACAATGTTACAATTGCCTCATGTACACGGACAACCATCTCCTCCTCCCATGTAACACTAACACTTGTGAGAGATGCAGCTATTTAGCCAGACTGGAGGCTGAGCTCTCTCAACTCAGGACTGGCAAGACCAGGCAGGAGGAGAAGGCAACTACACACACCACAATACCAGTCTCACATAACTCAACCACACCACTGAATCAAACACATAAACACACTAAGACATACTCGGAGGCTCTGAGTAAAATTTACCTAAACAGCAGAGGCCTCCAAAGCAGACACCCAAGCAACTGCAAACTCAATACACCACACAAACAACACATATACAACAAAATCAGTGTGCAAAGCAGTCACTGCCCTTAAGGCCAAATACAACACCAAACATACTTGTCATAGGTGACTCCATAGTCAGACACACTGACGCCCCGCTCACCAGACTGAGTAAGGAGAAGGTCACAGTAAGCTGCCTGTCGGGCGCTAGAATCCGCCACATAACACAAGCACTCAGGTCTCTCAACAGCAGGTACAAGTACGACTCAGTCATTGTCCACGCTGGTGTCAACGACCTGAGACGTACCTCCTTGGACTACATGAAAAGAGACATTGAGGAGCTCTCTGATTATGTAGCCCAGGCAGGTATGACCCTGACCTTGAGCAGTATCCTACCTTCACCTAGAATGATGCCACAATACAGTGATAAGATGATCAGCTTTAATAATTGGCTTAAATGCTGGTGTCATTCAAAGGGGATCCAATGTCTGTCTGCCTGGGATGACATGCTGGACAAGCCACGCTGCTTCGCAAGGACGGCTTGCACCTGTCACCCCTAGGCTTCCGGATATTGGCAAAGGCTCTTGCCACCCCGTAGTGCCTTTTTAGGCAAGGCTCAAATTCTAAACCTACCACCCTAGAACACAAAAAGTAAAAAACTAAGGGTAATGCTGCTCAATGCCAGAAGTCTCAATCTCAAGATGCACGCACTCGAGGCCCTTCTCAGTATGGAGAACATCGATGTCTGTGCTGTGACAGAAACCTGGTTCAAGGCTCCTGAGAGCACCCCAGCACTAGCAGGTTTCACCTCATATCATGCATTCCGGCCCCAAAATCCGGACAACACCAAGAAAGGAGGGGGGGTGTCCATATTCATAAAGGACACCCACACCTCAAGGTTGGTGGCAACGCACGATGCATCGGAGACCATCCAGGTGCAATTAACCATAGGCAAGACTGCTCTGCAATTTATAGCATGTTACAGGCCACCCTCTCAAACTCAGGAACCTCACATGGCCTTCCTGAAAACAATGGAGGGGATAAATGTATCTTCCAAGGGGGTTCACCTGCAGGATCAGGAGAAACTTCGGAAGAGGAAGATATTCCCAATGGGGAAACCTGGGGCGATGGATCCCTGAGCCTGAGAGCAAGAGGCTGGCAAGAGGTGTCTACAGGCACCGAAGAGGGAGGAGCTAGAGGGATGGACCGTTGAACTGGCTCAGGAGCCAGGACACTCCTCATCACCTCAAAGGCTCCCTCCCGGAGACGGAATATTCCCGTTCGAGGAAATAGGAATTCCCGGCTCCACTGAGAGGAAGGCTCGAGGCCGATGTCGGTGCCGAGCTTACCAAAGCCGAAGCCCCGAGAGGGAGAGCAGGGTCGGACAAGGGTCCGATGCCACTAGCCCCCTCGGAGCCGACCAGGGAAACCCGACGACCGGATCCCTCCAAGGAAGGTCTCAAGGAGGAGATCGGAGCCGAAGGATGTATCGGCTCTGGCGCCGAAACAGTCGCTGTCCTGAGAAGCTCCGGCCCCGAACTCTGGTGGGGAGTCGGAGGAGGAAGTTCAAGGGGTGAAGCAATAGCCGAAGTCTGCTGAGACGGGCTATGGAGCATTTGGGCCAGTGCCTGCGACTTTAACAGCCTGCTTACCACCCTCTCTAAATCGTGGTCAGACAGCCTGGAAGATCTCGAAGATCGGCTCCGATGACTCTGCTCCGACAAAAGAGGAGACCCCGGAGCCGAGTGGATCGATTCCAAAGACGGGGACCGAGATCTCTTCTTGGAGGAAGTCATCGGAGCCGACGTCCTATGGGTTCCAGATGGAGCCGAAGGCTTCTCGGCTCCAATACTGAATGCTGCGTCGGCTCCAGCCGGAGCCGACAAGGCAACAGCAGATTGGGTGTCGGAACCGAATGGAACCGACCCTAGCTTAGAAGGAGAAAGATCGGCTCCGGCCGGAGCCAATCTCGACTCCAAAGGAGTCGGAGCCACCAGGGGAGGCTTGGAAGCTGTAGCCTGACCCCTGGATGGCTTGGAAGGCTTACTGGACCCAGGTTTAGTGGGTGAACCTTCCGGCTTTAGCAAGCCACGGAGGATTAGCTTGTTCCTCCTTTCCTGCAGGACTCGCTGGCTAAAGGAGTGACACAAAGCACAGGAGTCATGCAGGTGTAAAGGCCCCAGGCAGTAAACACAAGTGTGACCGTCTGTCAGAGACATTTTCTGACAGCACGAGTCACACTTCTTGAAGCCAGAGACCTTTACCTCTTTAGACATAGTCTAAGGAAAAAAGAGTAATAAAATACTCACACAGACACACACACACCAAAAACAGTCACACAAATTAATCCCCAAACACAAACACACAGATAGGGATTAATAAGGAAGGCCTAGGCCTAACTGAAAATTTTTAAAACTTTTTATAAAGTATAAAATTTTTCTAAAAGGGGAATAGGGTGGTTAAATGTGACACTAAACACTAAAAAATTGCTGACTAAAGCTGTTTGAAACTCACTTACCTCAGCTGGCAAAAAAGGAGACCTCTTCGCAAAGCGGCAAACGAGATCTGAGGTAGTTCCGCCTTGCATCATGGGATATAGGGTTGCCTCGAGCTGGTAAAAGGAGTTCTCAAGCTAAAGCAAGTGCCGAGTCGGAGCCAAGGATCGGCTCCGAACCCATCCAGCAAGAATGAAGGCGAGATTGACAACTTAACATTTCTCCAACAGTGTACTTGAGTCTGATTTCAGGCCAATCTGACAGACTGATGAATGCCATGTTCTCTAGTATTTTGTCAAACTACTGCAACAAAATACAGAAGACTGCACCGGTCAACTAGAAAGCAAGGGAGTCTGCCAAGCTACAAGGGGTAAGGTGACAGCTAGTCTCATGTCCTGCAAGCTGGTTACCTTAAGAACCAGTACTACAACAGTGAAATTAACATCTGTGACTTTCTCATCTACCATCCACATAGTTAC